>NC_025994.2:8943003-9110503 GCF_000442705.2 Elaeis guineensis
GTTAGAGTCAGATTCTTAATTATTAGCGATGGTATTTCTTCGTCACTAATAAAAAATATTTTTTTAACATTTTAGCTATCAAAAATTTTTTATTTATTAAAATTATTAACGATAGTGAAAAAATATTAGCAACGGCAAGTGCTGTTACTAATAACCATTAACGATGGCACTATTAGCGATGGCATGTCCATCGCAAAAAATATTATTTTTATTTATTATAATTATTAGTAATGGATCAAAAAGTATTAAAGACGGCAAACGCCATTGTTAATAATTATTAGCGATAAAACTATTAGCGACGGAACGTTAGTTGCAAATTTTTTTTTTTTGGAATATGATGTAATTTTAAAATTTAAAATTTATCTTCACCATTTATTATCTAAATAATTTTCATTAGCGTATCATCATAAAAGACCGCCTCGATCTGATAGCCCTAGGTATGTCAATCATTAAAATTTGATTTTGACGGTCACGAATAATCGCATAATGATCTGATAGATAGAGACCACCGAAGGATTCAAAAACTTACAACAATAATCTTGATGATATTTGTAATATACTATCAAAATTTTACTTCAATCGGATATCATTATCATGATCAATTTAGCATTGGATGATTTGGAGAATAGGCGAACAACAATTGAATCACTACAAGAATAGAGAGTTTTTGTAACGTATTTTTTTGCGATGAAAAAAATTTTCATCGCCAATAAAATTATTTACGACATTCTAAATTTTCATCGTTAATAAAAAAATATTTATGATGATTGTATATTTTCATCGTAAATAAAGAATATTAGCGACAAAAAAAATTTTCATCATAAATATAAATTATTTACGATAATTTTTTCAACATAAATAATAAAATATTATTTAAATTTTAAATTCTTAAATATTATCGATAAAAACTTTTCATCATAAATAATATAATTATTTATGATAAAAATTATTTTTTCATCATAAATATTTATTATTTCTGATAAAAAAATTTATCACTAATATTTGAAGAAAAATAAAAAATTTTAAAATTTTGAATATTACAGATTATTTGCCACATAATTTTTTATCATAAATAATTGACTTACTTGTGAAGAAAATAATTTTTTTATCGTAAGTAAAAATTATTAACGATGAAAATTTTATTAGTAATATTTTAAAAAAATTATAAAATTTAAAAATTTAAAAATTAAAAATTATTTGCAATGAAATAAGTTATGTCGTAGATAATAAAATATTTATGATGGAAAACATATTTTTCATCGCAAAATATCGATCATTTACGATGAATATTTTTCATCGCTAATATATAAAAAAATAAAAAAAAATTACAAATTTAAAAGTTCAACTATTAGCGATAAAATAATTTTTATCATAAATAATAAAACTATTTACGATGAATAAACATATTACATCACTAATACTCAAACTTTTTCGATGAAAATATTTCATCGCCAATAATAAAAAAATTAAAAAATTAAAAATTAAAAAATTATAGATTATTTTTGATAAAATAATTTTATCATAAATAATCACATATTTTTGATAGAATTTTTATTTTCCATCGCAAAATTATTGATGATTTACAATGAATATTTTTCGTCACTAATATGTGATAAAATAAAAAATTTTTAATTTTTAAAAACTGGACTATTAGCAATGAAAATTTTTTTGTCATAAATCATTAAGTGCATTGACGATGAAAAGCATAGTTTCTGTCGCTAATAAACCTATTTTTAAAAAATTTTAAAAATTTAAAAATAAAAGATTAGTTACGATCAAAAATTTACGTCGTAAATAATCCCCTATTTGCTATGGAATTTTAATTATCTGTCACAAAATCGTTGATAATTTATGATGAATATTTTTCATCGCTAATATATAAAAAATAAAAAAAATTAAATTTTCAAAAATTAGACTATTAGCGATAAAAATTTTTCATCGTAAATCATCAAGTGCATTGGTGATGGAAAGCAGAGCTTTCATCGCTAATAAATCTATTTTTAAAAAGTTTTAAAAATTTAAAAATAAAAGATTAGTTACGATGAAAAATTTACGTCGTAAATAATCTCCTATTTGTAACAAAATTTCAATTATCCATCGCAAAATCATTGTTAATTTATGATGAATATTTTTTATCACTAATATGTAAAAAATAAAAAATTTTAAAATTTCAAAAACTCAACTATTAGCGATGAAAAATAGATTTTTGTGGCTAATACTTGTTTTTACGAAAAAAATTTTTCGTCGCTAATATTTAAAAATTTTAAAAATTTAAAAATAGCAGATTAGTTGTGATAAAAATATTACAATTGTAAATAATATGTATTTACGATAAAAATAACAGATTAGATAAGCAAATTGAAACAAAGTCACTTGATATAATTTCTAGACAATGTGATTCAGTTTAAATAATTTTTTATTGGAAGACTTGGATCCCAATTCTAAACCCATTCTCATATAAATATCAAACAGTACTGTTCATTCAATTCTAAATAAAACCAAACTTATATCTCTAAATCTTTTTTTTACGTTTATGTTGGTTGCCCATCTTATATTATAGCTTCAGAATCATGGTCTAAAATATAAGTAGATTCTAACATGATAAAATGACGTATGAATCATTGAGATACCTATGGTAGGATCTTTAGAGGCAAGGACCATGTATGAATACTTGAGGTACCTATCGTGAAACCTTTAGAGACCAAAATACCAAATATATAGATCAAATTATTATACGTTACTCTTTCTTTTTCTCTTTTCTCTCGTTGCCCAAAGTGATGAGTTTAAGGCCCTCCACACCTCTATGATCATCAAACAAGAAGAATAGCTAGAAAAGAGATTATTAATTATTGTGCTTTGGTATGAAATTATTAATTATTTTATCAAATATTGTACTTCTAACCTGAGGGCTAATTTAGCTAGGAGATTTGTGCCAGATTATCTCCATCCAAATCATATAAACTACCTACTATAAATGCTAAAACAAATTGGTTGACTTTCATGGAAAAAAAAAGGGAAAGCAAGAAAACCATGGCAAGAGTCTTCTACCAAACTAAGTTGGCTATATATATAACTTGGCTATTATATATATATATAAACTTTCTATGGAAGACCTACCAACCAAAGAGTTAAGTTGTATCACGTGGCTTATGTTTATTTTTGTCGCAAATTTTTTAGAAAAATAAAACTTTTTTTCAATAATTATTAGCGATGAAAATATTTTTCCATCGCTAATAACACAATCAACGATGTAAAGTTCTTCATTGCAAATAATTTTTTTTGATGGAAAAACTTTTTAGCGAATTTTTTTTTGATGGGAACTATTAGCGATGAAAATTTTTTTGTCGTTAATAAGATTATTAGCGACGAAAGTTTTTTCTTTCGTTGCAAATAATATTTTTTTGGTGGAAAATATTTTTTAGCTAAAAATATATTTTTTTTGGCGGCAATTATTAGCAACGAAAAATTTTTCGTCGTTAATAACTTTATTAGCGATGAAATTTTTTTCATTCATCGTAAATAATATTTTTTATTCAATTATTAACGATGAAAATTTTCATCGCTAATAGGTCACGTCTCGTCAAGTCTTATCCTGAAATCCATTTTCTTCCCCTGCCCCCCCTCGATTTCGCACGAAACTGGTTCCCCCTCTCCCAGCCGTCACGTCCGCCACCGTCGCCGTCCACCATCCGCCGACATTGTCCGTCGCCGTCGCCGTACGTCGGTAAGGTAAGGTTTTTTTTTTGGTGTGTTCTCGGGCCACCTGTGGGCCGTCGGGGATGGGGTCAGGTCGGGCCGGCGGTGCCTGCATCCACCGTCGGTAAAAATTTTTTTTGGTGTTTTCTCAAGCCACCGGGGGGTCGGTGGGGATGGGGCTGGGCCGGGTCAGAGGGGACGGAGCAGAGACCGGCGGGGATGGGGCTGGGTCGGGCCGGGCCGGCGGTGCCTGCGTCCGCCATCGGTAAATTTTTTTTTGATATTTTCTCAGGCCACCGGGGGGCCAACGGGGACGGGACCGGGGTTGAGGCCGGGTCGAGCTGGGCCGGTGGTGCCTGCATCCAGAGACTTAGACAAGTTTTTTTTCTTTTTTTTTTGGTGTTTTCTCGGGCCACCGGGGGGCCGACAGGGATGGGGCTAGGGCTGGCGGGAATGGGGCCGGGCCGAGCCGATGGGGATGACATCGTGGCCTGTGGGGATGGGGTCGGGTCAGGTCGGGCCGGCGGTGCAGGCTGGGGCCGGTGGGGATGGGGCCAGGCCGGTGGGGATGGGGCTGGGCCGGGCCGGCAGGGATGGGGCTGGGCTGGGCTGGCGAGGATGAGGTCAGGCCGGCAGGGATGGGGTCGGGTCAGTAATTTTTTTTTCGACCGACGGAGATGGGGTCGGGGAGGGGGCGACCAGGGAGAGATGGGGCCGAGGAGGGTATCGATCGGTGGAGATAGGGTCAAAAAAATTATTTGATTAATTATTTAATTAATTATATTTATTGTATATTATTTTTTAGTATTACTACTTAAATTATTTAATTATTTGATTAATTATTTTTTTACTAACATAATGCACATTGCTGTTACTTAGTATAATTTAATTATTTTATGTGCTGTTTTGTATGCTACTAAAATTATAATTAAATATAAAAGTATTTCTATTTTAAAGAAAACTCTATTAAAATTTTTGATGAAAAAATTTCAATACGGAGTTATTTTTTTGCAATAATGGTATGCGATGTAATTGTATTCATCAAAATGTTATTTATTTTTTATTATTATTATTCAACATTATATTTATTTATATATCAATTATTGCAGATATGGCACTATGAGACAGACGATGACGTTCACGTTCACAGCCTACCTCAGAGGTAGAGGCACCTTCATCGATCTCCGTTGCCACACCGGCTCCATTGTCCAAGGGTCCTGCACTGGCAGGTCCGAGTGAGGTGGGTCCCAGTGAGGCAGGTCCGAGTGAGATGGATTTAAGTGGTATTTTTATACTTTTTATATAATAAAATTTGATTATTTTATTTAGATCATACTAATAATATATTTATTATTATTTCAGGCCAATCTTTATCGGTAGTGAGGCGAGGGCGAGGTCCATCGAAGAACCTCTCTCTAGAGCGTTGGAGATGCGAGCACCCAAGACAGCATCTCTGTATCGAGATACCAGCAGGCTACACCAGGCCCATTAGGGGATGGTACAAGCTATGGCAGACTGAGCTGGGCATCATATGTCGTAGTTATGCCTCCATGATGCTCTTCGATTGACGTCACATTCTACCGACTTAGAAAGAGATTTTCTACACTCACTTATTGATAAAATAAATTATATTATGAATATTTAATTTGTATAGTATTCTTCTAATATTTGTTATTGACAGGGTGCATTCGACATCATTGAATTTGAGGAGGATCGTGTGAGGTGAGCCGTGGACACTCATCTATCATTGCATTTCAAAGATTATCGCCATCACATGCATCAGCATTGGTATCGTGTGGGGCAAGATCATGGGGAGGAGGCAGTGCGGCAGCAGCCCTATGACAGCACACTATGGACGATTGGACTGCCATATGCCGGTATTATGAGGATCCGGCATATCAGGTTATATATTTAAACTTCTTCTTTTTTTTAGAGTTTAATGACTGAATCATTTATTTTTAAATTAAATTTATTATCTACTAATTTGACTGGTAACTGTACAGAGTCGATGTGCCCAAAACGTCACAAATCAGATGAGACAGACTGTACCGCATTGAGGGGTTCGAGATCGTTTGCTCGTCATATGGAGCACATGGTAGATAATTTTTAATTTTTAATTAGCATATAATTTTTTAGTTATTTAAATTTTTTTAATTATTTCTCAAATTACAGAGAGATGTTGAGCATGGCGAGCTTCTTGGTAGGATCAATATCTGTTAGCGGATCCACCAGCGACGGTCAGAAAAGTGGATGGGGAGCTGGGAGCTCTTTGTAAGTTTTTTTAATTATTTTTTCATTCGCAGTTTAATTTTTATTATAAAATTAAAATAACTATAACTTTAATTTTTAAAACCGTATGAGAGACATAAGATCTCAGCCTACCCCTGAGGACTCGACCACACCCACAGATGATGAGATCTATGATCGAGTGCTCAGTATGAGATCCTGTTATGTTAGGGATCAGGGTATGGGATCACTGCTCCCTTATCTTCACGTTCATCTAGGGCTGACATCCATTCTACATGTGAGGCTCGACTGACAGAGGTGCAGAGGTAGGCTGTTGAGGATCGACAGCAGGTTGAATAGCGAGCTCAGGAGTTGGTTGCACATGTCTATGAGTATCAGCAGTTTCAGATTCAGATGATGGAGCGGATGGCACAGATGGAGCAGACGATACAGTTGATGAGACAGTAGCAGGCCGGTCTGAGCTCCATCACCGGTCCAAGCTCCGTCAAGCACTCTCCTTCTCCGACTCATTCTCCAAATGTCGATATTTGACGGCTTCTTCATGTACTTTTTTTTATTTCAAATCTCTTATAATTTTAATTTAATATAATAAAATAATAAAATTTATTTATCGATTTATTATATAAATTTTTTATTTTTATTTTTTATTTTTAATTTATAAAAAATATTATACATATAAATTAAAAATATATATTCATAAACTATTTTTTAAAAAAATATGATTAAATTATTAGGGATGAAATTAGTTTTGACGAAAGATTGGTCACCAAAAATATTTTAGTAACACAATTTAATTTTTTAATAAATATAAAACTATTAAAATTTTACATATAATTAATAGTGATGAATAATTTTTTATCGTAAATAATTATTAGCGATGAAAATTTTTATCACAAATTATCTTATTTACAATGTAATATTTTCATCACTAATATTATTTAATTTTATTTTCTAAAATTTTTTTTATTAAATTAATAGCGATAAAAAATTTTCATTGTAAAAACCATTTTTTGCGACTAAAATATTTCATCGCTAAAAATTTTAAAAAATTTTATTTCAAAAAATATTTTAATTAAATTAATAGTAATAAAAAGTATTTCATCGCTATTAATTTTTTACTTATTAGTGATGTTATATTTCATCATAAATATATTTTTTTATGATTAAAATTTTTTATCATAAATTTTTAACGACAAAAATTTTTCATCGCAAATATTATTTATTAGCAATAAAAAATTTTTTCATCGTAAAATATTATCAATGATGTGATTATTTGTAATAAAAAATTAGCGACGAATATTTCATCGCTAATAACTATTAGCAACGAAAATGGATTATTAGCGATGAAAACTTTTCGTCGCTAATAACCTCTTTTTTTGTTGTGAATATGGCACTTCTATTAGAGGTGAAAGGGCCATATCAAATCAACTACTTTCAGACTAATAATAGCAGGAATGCAACTAGAGGTACGTAATACTGGTTCCGGGCATAACTCAAGATCTCTATACAGTAACTTGCAGAAGTGAAAGTCTTTTGTACGACAGTAGCATCTTTAGTACCATACCCCGTATGGAGCCAACATCCCGTTAAATGAAAATCGAGTGAGCAAAAGGCCAAGCAGCATCCGATTATAATATAATTTTAGATAAATAATCTTTGCTACTATTTTGATAGTTTGTATGGTGATAATCGTAAAACTCAAATTGTGCATATATGAATGATCCAAAACTATGTCTCTTGATACTTATTTTTAAAATCTTTAAGAAATTATACTTGTGCTTTTGTAAGATTTGCTTAACATAGATGGTTCATATACGCATGATTTAGATTTTACGATCACCACCGAATGAATAATTAAAATATAGCAAAGATCATTTATCTAAAAACTTCTTTTAATCAGACGTTGTTTGGCCTTTTGATTACTTATTTTTTATTTAACGGTCAAAATCATCTCGTGCTAAATTAATCTTGATAATGATGTCCAATTCAAATAAAATTTTGATAGTGTACTATAAATATCATTGAGATCATCATTATAAGTTTTTGAATCCATCAGTAAATTTTATCAGATCATCATGCGATCGATCGTGATTGTTGAAATCGAATTTTATTGATCAACATAGCTAGGGCTATCAAATCGAGATAACTTTTTGTGACGATACTCTAACGATAATTATTTAGATAATGAACAGTGAAGATGGACTTTAAATTCTAAAATTATACCATATTCAGATATTTTTTTAGAGATGGAGTCATGATTATTTGCGATAGATTTTAACGACAGTAAATATATGGTCACTAATATCTTTACTGACAGTATTAGCAACGGCATGTTTGCCGTCGCCAATAGTCTGCCATATAAACCATGTGGGGGAAAAATTTTTCACTCATTCGCTCGTTCTCTCCCATTTCCACCACTTATCCTCCTCTAGATGGCACCCTCATCCACCCGAACCCCCCTTTCCTCCCATCCCTTCGGTGTCTCGCAGCTGCTCCGACACTGCCGGCCCCATCCCTGCATTGGCCCAATTTCGAGCCAGCCCCACGGCCCTTGCCCCAACCCGACACCAAGCTGACCCCATTGGCTCCTTGGTCCCTGCCCTAGCCCCGTAGCCCGTGCGCCACCGGCCCCAGCCTGTGGCCTCGCCTTGCCGGCCTTCGAGCCCCCATCTCGACACGACCCTGCGGTCACCTCGAGCTCTCGCTTGCCAGATCCTAAGCCCTTCAACCACCTCCCGCCTCCCCAAGCCCTTGGACCACCTCCCCCCGACTGTCTCTGGTCTCCTATTTCTCTCACCGTCAGATTCAGCTTTCCCAAACTGTTGGCCACCTCCCCAAGCCTCCAGCCCTTGGCCTGCCTCCCCCGGCCGCCTCCTTAAGCATTGAGCCCCCCATCGCCTCCCCGAGCCCCCAGCCCCCCTTCCACAGGCTACCTCCTCGAGCCCCCATCCGTCGGATCCCGAGCCCTCGATCACCTCCCGCCTCCCCGAGCCCTCGGCCTGTCTCTTTTCGATCGAATCGTCGATTATCTGTATGTGATGGTTAAATCTTTTGAATTTTTGTTTTTGATGGTTTTTTGATATTTTATTTCATGGTTTATTGTTGTCCAAGTGTTAACGTATAGAGTGAAAAATTATAGTAATAACATGATTGGATTACAGTCAAAGGAGTTATTGGATAATTCATACTGCCCATTCATGTATCGTGATTCTAAAAATCTGATGTAATATTTTATTTTAAACTTTTATTATTCACATGTGTATGCTTTAATATTTTATTTTTTTATCCATTAGCTAGTCTTACGTACACACTATCTTCTTTATGTTATTAGACCTTGTTTTGTATCCAAGGGCTTAGATTAATGTTTGCTTGTCTATGATTTTGAAAATAGTTCTCATGCTTGTAGATTAACCGAGTTGAGTACATGCATTCAAGGGCCTGATCGTAAAGCAAATCAAGTACATTATTATATTACACTGGCCCTACTTTCTTAGTGTTTAAGAATATGAATTGCATTTGTTAGTCTGATGCTGTAGCAGAACTTGTATCCTTTTATGAATAAGTTAGTCTGATGTCGCCTGTCGCCGATGAAGAGCATCTGCAAAACAAAATCCTCACAGATCAGAATTGTGTTCGACAAAGACCCTCCGATGCTTAAGTCAGCAGGGAGTGGTGAATAGCAGATGAGGAATATTTGAATTGACAGAGTTTCAGTCCAGAATTGTCTTACCCATGCTGCTCGTTTACCTCTCTTTTATAGATGATTCTGATGTAACCGTCGAGCACGTAGTCCCGCTTTTTATGGCACTAAATTATCAGACCATAATTATAGAGTTAATGAATCATTTATGCCCACTAATAACCGTGACACGTAGTCGATAACTGTTTATAACGGTTAGATGTGTTGAGAAGATAAGCCGACTATATATCTGTAATAGTAGTAGGTCGGTGGAGATCTGAATAAGAATTGAATGGTAACTCTGATATGCCGATGATCATCAGTCGAATATTAATTGAGTCATCGTGGTTGTCTATTGTTGGTTGATAATAGCCAACTTTCGGTTGGTTAGCTGATTGTTAAGCGGAGTATTATGTTTATAAGATTGATGTAGAACCAGAGTCGGTGGTCGGTTGAATGATCCCAATATATATATATATATAATATTTTTATAAAATATATATTTTTATATTTATTAATAATATTTTTATATTATTTAAATTTTTATATATAAATATTCAATAGGAGAATTCGTTCACGTCACTTGGCAAGACTACTAATAATTTTAAAGCCAGGATGACATTTGAATTCCGCTTTCGATGATTCAAGATTTTGGGTTAAAATTTTTTTCTTCTAAAATGGTGGGACCCATGGATAATCATTATAAGTAGGACACTTTTCCCTCTCTCTATCGCTCTCCATGCATGAATAACACGATTTTTTTGGATAACTATGATAGATACATCCACAACCCCCGCCCCCCCCCTCCATACGTGTTAATAGCACCCATGGATACTCCCTCCATACATGTTAATAGCACCCATGGATAACAATGATAGGTACGACCCTACATGAATAACACATGTCCGAGCCACTACGTGATAGAGCCGTATATTTGAACAGCATGGTGGGACCCTCATGGAATATGATATTTTTTTTCTTTTACGCAAATGTTCCACAAAAGGGCAGTACTTGCAGTCTACAATGCAAGCCCCTTAGCCTAATATGTTGTTGCAAGGTGTAGTGATACCGTCGATGTTGATCACGCAGAGGCGTGCTTGATAGCACCTTCGTGGTTAGAAATTTAACCTTCATTTTTCAATAGCCAAAATCTGTCAAGATGGTACCCAAAAACAATCAACATCTTGTTCATATGAAAGAGAAAAAATTAAAAACTTATATGTAAAAAATCTTAAAAATTTTTAGTTAGAAATAATTGAATTTTAGAATATGAATGACAATGAGTAACTTCCATTCTAGCTGATTGGGAAGAGTCCCATTAATATTTTGATTCCATAAGAAGTGGGGATCCTTTAATTTCCCAAAATATAATCACTATGCTTCTCTACTATTCAGAACTTATTCCAATTCTGATTTTGATTCTGATTATGAATCAAACATGTTGAGAGATATGAGTATTTTGATTTCTATTATATTTTATTTCGATTCCAATTCTGATTATGAACCAAAAGCCACTTCAAATTTGTTGTTGAGCTGCCATTTGTTTTTTAGATCTTTTCCAAGTCAGAAAGTCCTATGATTAGAAACTTACCAACCAAAGCTAGACGAAATTGATTTCTAGAAGCAACTATTCATTGAAGAAAGATAATATATTGGAGAAAAAATAGATCATCTTTGTCTGCAAATGAGGACATTAGCCCCAATATGTCAATTCTAGATGCCTTTACAAACTACTCCTATGATGCATCTGTATATTAAACCTATTTTCATTCTGTATGAAAAAATCATACTATTATTATTGTTAAAAAATAATATAATATAAAATTTATTAAATTAATACATATCTAACCTTGTATGACTTTAATTATTTAATCCAAATACTTAACTATTCCAAATAGCATAACTAACACATGCTATGTAATGCATATAATAGTACAATAACCTAATAATCCTTACATGATTGTTATCCTGATGCGGTATAAAACTATACTTAATTAAATAAATAAACAATCAACAAAATATAATAAGAAACTTATCTTTGCCATTTGGTGCAAAAAGCCCTCGAGCTTTTTTTTCAAACCATTTGATGAGGGACCACTGAAAAAAAAGTGAAGCAAGGGACTAAAAAAGAACACTACAAGAAATTAAGGTATTAGCGACGGCCATTAGTAAAGGTATTTTTACCATCTCTAATATATCTATTAGCAATGGCATTATTGACAGTAATGATTCTATCGCTAATAATTATTTTACCGATGGCTATTAGAGATGATATTTTCACCATTGCTAATATTGGTTTTACCAACAGCGTAAATGGTATTAGAGACAGCATCGTTGTCACTAATAATTATTAACGATGGCACTATTAGAGATCGAAATCACTATCATAATTTTTTTTTATTTATTAAAATTATTAGAGATGGCGAAAAGAGTATTAGCAACGATAATTGCCGTCTCTAATAATTATTAGCAATGGCACTATTAGCGACTGCATTCACTATCGTAAAAAATAAAAAAAATATTTATTAAAATTATTAGCGACAGTGAAAAGTGTATTAGCGACGGCAGTTACCGTCTCTAATAATCATTAGCTACAGCATTATTAGCGATGGTATTCGCCATCGTAAAAGATAAAATAAAAATTATTATTAAAATTATTAGCAATGACAGTAAAAGTATTAGCGATGGCAACTGCCATCCTAATACTCAATATAAAATATAATTTTTTTAAATATAATATAATTTTGAAATTTAAAATCTATCTTCATCATTTATTATTTAAATAATTATTATTAGAGTATTATCATAAAAAATTATCTCGATCTGATAGCCTTAGCTATGTTGATCAATAAAATTTGATTTCTACGGTCATGAATAACCGTATAATGATCTAATAAATAGAGACAACTGATGGGTTTGAAAATTTACAATAATGATCTCGATGATATTTGTAGCACAATATCAAAATTTTACTTCAATTGGACATCATTATCATTATCAATTTAGTATGAAATAATTTGGACTGTTAAATATAAAATGAGTGATCAAAAGGCCAAACGACGTCTGATTATAAGATGATTTTTTAGATAAATGATCTTTGCTACTACTTTAATCATTTATACGAATGATTGTAAAATTTAAAATATGTATATATGAACGATCCAAAACTATATATCTCTTAATACTCATTCTTAAAATCTTTAAGGAATTATATTTGTACATTTGTAAGATCTGCTTAACGTAGATAGTTCATATACATGTGATTTTGATTTTACGATCATCATCGTATAAATGATTAAAATAGTAACAAAGATTATTTATCTAAAAAATTATCTTAATAAGATATCGTTTGGTCTTTTGATCACACATTTTTTATTTAACGATCAAAATCATTCCATACTAAATTAATCATGATAGTGATGTCTGATTAAAGTAAAATTTTGATAGTATGCTACAAATATCATTGAGATTATCATTACAAGTTTTTAGACCCATCGATGGTCTTTATCTATCACATCATCATACGATCGTTCGTGACTGTCAAAATTAAATTTTATTGAACAATATAGCTAGGATTATCGGATCGAGATGGTTTTTTATGACGATACTCTAATAATAATTATTTAGATAATAAATGATGAAGATAAACTTTTAAATTTTAAAATTATACTATATTTGGATATATATGAAGGTGTGGAAGGTTATTAGTGATGGTAACATTACCATCACTAATATAGCTATTAACGATCAAAAATCTATTTAGCGATGTCTGATCACATCACTAATAATAAATATTATTAACGATGGTGTTAGAGATAATATTAGCGACGGTATTAGCGATGGAAGTCATGTCATCATTAATAATTTTAAAAAAATTATTTTAAAAATATGATAAAATTATTAGTGATGGATTTTTACTTTTAGCAAAAAAAATTTTCATCGTTAATACCATCATCGATGGTATTAGCGACGGCAAGTTTGCCGTCGCTAATATAAAATTGAAATATTTTCTTCTCCGCTCATTCTCTCCCGTTCCCGCCCCCCAACCCCCGTCTCCAGCATCCCGCGGTCGCTGCGACCTTGCCAGCCCGACCTTGAGCCAACCTCATCGGACCCTACCCCACTGCCCCCGTGGATCGCAGCCCCACCGACCCCAGCCTGTGGCCCCGCCCCTGCCCCCCATTGCCTCGCCCCAGCCCTGCCGCCCCTATGGCCTTGCTGCCCCCAGCTCGTGGTCAAACTCTGCCTGGCCCCGAGCACCAACCCCGGCCCCGCAACCCCTGCCCAGGCCCCACCGCCCCTTGCTCGCGGCCTGACTCTGCCGACCTCCGAGCCCCTGCCCCAGCCCCATGGCCCCCATCGTGGCCCCACCACCCCCAGCCTATAGCCCCATGGCCCCTGCCCCGACCCTGTCGCCCCAAGCCCGCAGCCCCGAGCCAGCCACCTCGACCCTGCCCCCACTGCCCCTGCCCCATGATCCATCTCTGCATCAACGCTGTGAGTATTACTGACGGCATTAGCGATAACTAATATTGTCTACTATTAGTGACGGCTAGAGTACCATTACTAAAAGTTAATTAAATATTTATTTAATTAATTAGTTAGATAATTAATTAATTAGATGTATGGGACTTAGATTTGGGCATGCAGAGTGTTCAGATTGAGGGAAGATGTCGGGCAGCATTGCAAACATGGGGTTTGGGCATGTCCTGCGTGTCCGGACCTCAGATCACAGCTGGCGTTCAAGGCATCTAGCCCTCATGCTCCCAATGCGCTTAGGCCGATGGAAGGCATCAGGCAATATTAATTAGGTATTAATTTTAATAAAATTTACATTACATGGAGTGATAGATCCATCAGTTAATTAATGTACATATTCTAATATATCCATATATTTATTTATTTGTTTACAAATGAAAGAATTATGTACATTGATCAATTGATTATCCACTATGGACAGTTTAGAAAATATAAGTAATTTTATAGGTCATTACAGTAATCAAACGGTATACTGAGGGTTCGCAAAAAATTTCAGACAGTAATTTTTTTTTTTATTCTCCCTACATGGGAGAACTATAGAGAAATGTGTCAAAATTTTTTTCGACCCCTACTGTATATCGTTTAATTATTGTAATAGATCTATAAAATTAATATATTTTTTGAATGGGATAGAACCTATCTTTATCTATTAGTTGATGATAGGATGTATTTACTATGCAAGCCATTTTGAATGATAAAATAGTGTTTAGCAATTATTTTATATTTATGTATATACAAAATTCTTAAATAGTCTATCATGGATCGTAGTTGGACGAACCGTCGAGCAGTCGACGGAGAGATTTCTACTGAATATAGGGAGGGTGTAGAGTATTTCTATGATTTTATTTTTGAAAATATGGCACTCTTACATCAAAGATGGGCTCATTGCCCGTGGAATAGATATGGCAATAGAAAAATATTTGATAGAGATACAATTACTGTCCATTTGTATAAGAGTGAATTTATGCCCAACTATAAGTATTGGTACTTACATAGAGAGACGTAAGAGAAAGTTGTAAGGGTTAGAACCGAGCAAGAAATGGACACGGATAGAATGTTGGACATGGTTATAGATGTGGTTGGTCCTGAATTTAACTGGAATATAGAGGATGATCCAGAAGCTGACAGCGATGATTTCTACCATATGCTGAAAGATGCTAATGAATTATTATGGTTGAGATGTGAAACACATACTGTACTATCAGCTGTGTCAAAGTTGTTGAACTTGAAGGCTGAGTTTAATATGACGGTCAATTGTTATGATAAAATGGTAGCAATAATAAAAAAAATACTATTGAAGGATGAGAAGCTTGTTGGAAACTTCTATGCTTCGAAAAAAATGATAAAAAAGTTGGATATGGAATGTGAAAAGATAGATGCATGCCATAATGGTTGCATACTTTTCTATAAGAAGGACCAATAGAAGAGCTTATGCGGCATATACAGTGCAAGCCGATTTAAGCCGAGGTAAGAGGGTAGGAATCAGAAGGACATACCATACAAGGTTCTTCGATACCTTTTCCTCACTTCTAGACTTCAGAGGCTCTACTTGTCTAAGAGTCCTACCGGACAGATGAGATAGCACAAAGAAAGATCATGCAAGTACCCCGATATGATGTGTCATCCATCGTACAGTGAGGCATGGAAGTAATTTGATGCTTCCACCCTTTATTTGCCCAGAAATCATGCAATGTCTGATTGAGTCTATCTACGGATGGTTCTATACCAATCAGTCATGCAGTGACCCCTTATTTATGTTGGTCAATCTTCATCACTTCATACAATCTGTTACTTGAGATGTGCATGAAAGAACATAACATTTTTTTTACATTAGTCATTCTTGGACCACGACATCCTAGTAGAAGCATTGATATATATCTAAGGCCTCTTGTTGATGAGCTAAAATTGTTATGGTCTAATGGCATTCATACTTTTGATGCATCGAAGAAGTAGAATTTTGTAATGAAGGCTACGTTGATGTGGACCATTAGCGATTTTCTTGCTTATGGGATACTATTAGGATGGAGCACTCATGGGAAGCTAGCATATCCCTATTGTATGGAGAATACAAAATCATTTCAGCTTGGGCATGGTCGTAAGCCTTGCTGGTTTGATTATCACCATCAGTTCCTCCCCAAGCATCATCCTTTTCGAAAGCAATGGGACACTTTCAAGAGGAATAAGATAGAGAAAGACCATATGCCCCAGCATCTCAGTGGTATGGAAGTATTGCAGAGTATATCCCAATTAGATGAAGTCCCGTTTGGCATTGAATTTGATAAGTAGAAGCCTCGGGGGTTCGATACAACTCATAGCTGGGTGAAGCGAAGCATCTTCTGAGAATTGCCTTACTGGTCCACCAATTTAATCCGTCATAATCTTGACATCATGCATATCGAAAAGAATGTATTTGGTAATATTTTCTATACTGTTATGGATGTCAAGGACAAGATGAAGGACAATCTCAAGGCTTGAGCAAATATGAAGAACATATGCAAGCGTTCTTTATTAGAGCTGATTGAGGTATCACCTAAAAAATTTCTGAAGCCGAAAGTATCTTATACCTTAACAAGGGAGCAACTGAAGGATGTTTGCGAATGATGTAAGAGTTTGAAATTTTTAGATGGTTATGTAAGTAATCTAGTTCGGTGCATCAATATCAAAGATTGCAGGTTTTATAGGCTAAAGAGCCATAACTGCCATATATTCATGGAATGATTACTCTCATTAGCTTGGTGTGATCTCCTTTCTAACTCCATATGAAGTTTTTTAATTGAGCTTAGCCTTCTATTCAAAGACATTTATGCTATCAAACTATTCACCGATCATATCTCCAATCTTGAGGCTAACAGTGTAGAGACCATATGCAAGTTGGAGAAGATATTTTCTTCCAATTTTTTTGACTCCATGGAGCACCTCGTGATTCATCTGACATATAAAGTAAGGGTGGAGGATCCATTACAGTATAGATGGATGTATCCATTTAAAATATACATGCACAGTCTCAAGAAGAAAGTAAAAAATAAGGATCGAGTCGAAGATTCTATTGTGAAGGCTTATATAATAGAAGGGATTTCAAATTTCAACCAATACTACTTTAATCCCAGTGTACAGACCAAGCTAACTCAAGTGGGCCAAAATGATTACGGTGGTATTGAGGGATCAGAGTGCGAGATCTCTATATTTGCCTATCCCGCTCGAGAATTTGAGCACAAGGTTCGTTAGATTTTCTTCGATACTGAACTTCAACAGGTAGAGACATATGTTTTGCTAAATTACGCAGAGGTTGACCCATATGTCCTGTAAGTATCTATCACAATCCTAACTCTTTAATCACTTGTTTCAGTATACTTATCTTATGTATATTTAGACAATATGATGAGATGCTGAAAGAAAAAAATATGAGCGTAAGTGATGAAGAAATATCAACACAGCGCTCAGAGAACTTTACATGTTAGTTCTATCAATTGGAAAGCATCCATTGTCATTTTATATGTTTTAATTTTTTTAATTTATTTTTTTTATAATACATAGGTCATTCAAGGGAGCGAGTCCATACCAACGAAGCTGAGACCATTAGGTTACAGACCTGAAAAATATGTGATATGCTATAATGGCTGTAACATAAATGATTTTAAATTTCACATCCAACAATATAAAAATTATAAAAACATAATGAACAGTGGTGTATATATAAAAGATAGCTGATTGGAAGATAAGATGGAGAGTGACTACTATAGAATCCTCGAAGAAGTTATTAAAATGAGCTACATTGGAGGTAATAGTGTCATTCTATTTAAGTACCAATGGTTCAATGCCGATAATGGTATGAAGGTTGATCCACGGCATGGACTTATTGAAATCAAATATGGATCAAAAGCTTATATCAACGAGCCATTTGTACTAGCTGCATGAGCTACTCAAGTATATTACACTCTTTTTCCATCAAGGGAAAGAGGAAGAAAAGATTGGTAGGCTGTATGCAAAATTAAGTCTCGAGCCGTTCATTATGCGCTCAAAAAAAAAGAAGAGTCTTAATTACCAGAATGCTTTCAAGAGGATGAGAAAGTAGGAGTTCATTAATCATTCGATAATGTGGAATTGGATGCTCCAGAAACTCTCCTATGTAAAGATGGCCAACATGAGGAGGTAGATCCAACTAAAATTATTTTAAAGGATAATCTTCCCCAAGAAGAGGAAGAAGAAGAGGAAGAGGTGGAAGAAGAGAAAAAGGTGGAAGAAGAGGAAGAATCAGAAGAAGATTCTGAAGGACACCAAATATCTCTAGAGGTCGATGAGTAGTGCTAAGTATATAATTTTTGGATCATTTTAATTACTTATCTTGCATCATTTTAAATCTTGCATTGCCATCCATAATTGTATAATTAATTTGATGAATCTATTTATTTTTATTTTCAGAGAGCATACATCATGTCTTCTAAAGATCAGAGCCGTATCAGTCGAGGACAGAGCTCTCGAGGAGAGAACGATCATGCAGCTAGCTCACATGGTTCTGCACCTCTCTCACTAGATGGTAAGCTCTAACACTTAATTTATATATTTTTATTTTTATTATTTTATCATTTGTTAACTAATATAACACTCTTTGTAATAGATATTTTGCACTCAGGTTCAGAGGATAGGAGGTCACCAGTAACCCCACAATCGCATACAGTAGCGATCGTCGACTCTCAGACACAGTGTCATGGTCGAGAACCCGTTCAGCTCGCAGCATCTCCAACTCGATCGGAGGATAGAGAGATTATCCATATCCGGAGTTGTTCGTAAATACTACATGCTCAATTAATATATTTAGAATTTAGTAATTTTAGAATTAATATTTATTCTTCGAAATCAATTTTACAGTACATTAGAGAGCCTTCTGCATCTCGTGTTATTATCGAGATCATACACCGATTGATGCCGGGACCGATGAACAAGTTCTTAAGTTAGCCATCGGGAGCTTGTGATGCAGTCTGAGAGATGTTTCTGGTAAGTCAAAACTAATTTAATTTTTAATTTTTAGTATATTGGTATTTTAATTATATATTAATACATGCTTGCTTCTATCTTGTAAGAGTACTATCAATTCAAGACTCCCCAAGATGAAGAAGCTAGCTGTTGGACCTTCGAGGAGGTGGCCACACAAAAGTTTCGAGATGGCCTCTACAGGCTCAGGTAGTCTACCATCTAGCACATCGATTCTTAGTCACCATCGGATTGGAGGTCCTTCACAGATCACTGGATGTGGACGGATATATGATAGATCCTCTGTGATCAGTGGAGCAGCAAGGAGTACTCTGGTAGGCAGTAGAGGGCCCAACAGAATCAGACTGCCTAACAGGATTCGATCCGACATACAAGTAGCTCGATCGGCACACATGTTGTGGCCGATAGATTGGTAAGAAATCTATAGCAAAATTATTCATTAGAACTATAAAAACTCTTATATGCATACTTTAATTAATTTAATTTTATCATTTATTTATTGTAGATATGGCAGTTGAATCATCCACCAGACCAGCTGTAGTTGTGGGAGTTCTCACCCTAGTCTAGGAGGACTGGTGACTATTTAAATTCTACATCATGACAGATCATGATAAGAACTTCAAATTTTATTTACTAATTAAGTTGTTACAGGATCTAATTTTTATATTAGAACTAATATATTTCTGAACTGTGCAGATGCGTTACGTGGAGTATATTGCTGAGAGGTATAGCGATGATCCATCTTCTCAGCCCCCCTTGATCTTGAGGGATGGCTCAGCACCACCGGAGGGGTGAGTAAGAGCTGGATCATAAGATTTGTCCATAGCTTCGATCCTCCATCGGTTTCGGCATCCTCACAGGCCTCGACATCCCATATCTGGAGCGATGCGCACATGAAGGAGGTCGTGCAGAGACTTCTGAGCCAGCGATCTCAGAGCTTCCAAGATGCCATCTGCGATACGGTCATGCAGCTTCTCCAGGATTCACAGCTGTGTGACTGGCTAAGCTCATCGTCCCAACCATCACATTAGGAAGTTATATTACTAAACTCTTTTACTTATTTTATGTTTTTTTATTTAGGAGCTTCATATATCTAGGTTTGAGTCTAGAAAAAAAATCTAAGGGCTAAAAATTCAATCTAACCATCTAATCGATAGACCGAGGGTGTCTATAAAGCAATCTGTTCGAGAATCGAAGGAGTGTATCGAAAGATATACCTCCATATCGAAAGATACGTCTCCATATCAAAACTTACTAATATTATTTTATTTTTTTCATTACAGGATGTTGGGACATCCGACTTTCATCCACTAGCTATTGGAGAGGAGCGGGAGGAGGAGATGGACGACGATGAGGATCAGATCTAATTTTTTTTTTATGTATTATATTTTTTTGATATTGATTGTAAAAAAATTATATAATTTATATTCTTAATATAATATAATTAATTTTTAATTTTTGGTGTCATATTATCTTTGGATTTTAATTATAACAAATATTAGGAACCATAATTCATTATGATTAATTAAAATAGATTTTAAAAAATATTTTTATTAATTTTTTAAAAAAAATAAAATTAAATTATTAGTGACAGTATTAATGATAAAAAATGCCATCGCTAATACTTATTAGCGACGGTATTAGCGACAATACCGCCATCTTTCATATTTTTTTAAAATTTTTATTTATTTAAAAATTAAAAAAATTAGAGATGACATTAGTGATGATATTTTTATCACTAATAATTATTAACGACATCATTAGCCATGAAAATACCATTGCTAATATTTTTTAAATTATTTTTTAAAAATTTAATTTAAAAATTAAAAAATAATTAGCGATGGAGTTATTGCATCGCTACTACCGTTGCTAATAGTCATATTAGTGATGGAGGTATTTACTGTCACTAATAAGAGTATTTAGTGATAAAATTTTTTTAGATTGGCTCTTATAACGGAATTAGCGTCGGCGACATTATTAGCGATGGTAGCTGGACTATTAACGATGGTAAATAGTCATCATTAATAGTCTGAATTTTTGTAGTGGAAGTTTGGTAAGAGACCACTATAAGAAAAGGAATCATTTCTTTATTTTTGAGGTTATTATCCCTACCATCATATTGAAGTTTTTATGGCACTCTAATTTACAATTTTCTAATTGCAAACCGTAATCTTGCCCCTCATCCTTTTAAGGAACTAGAAGCGAAGACATCCAAAAATAAGTTTCTAAATGCAAATCCTAATCTCAACCCTCATCCCTTCTCCTCTCTCTCTCTCTATCTCTCTATCTCATTCTCTCTCTCATTCCTGCCTCCCTTCCATACATACCATGATATTTGACACGACATTTTCATGTTTGCACGTTAACAGCAAATTTAGACACCAATTGATGGTAGACCAATATTGCAATAATTTATAAAGTATACATGCCTAATTAAAAAAAATGGATAATGCACTAAAATTGAAATGGATGCAAAGGTATAAGATTTTCTAAGTAATTAAGTATTATTCGAATTATGGTAGTTCCACTGGCTGGCGGGTGATGGTAGCAATAAGGAAAGATGACTAGTGATGCTAGTATGGACTCAGTCGGTGATAAGTATTATGGATGATGTTCATTTTTTAAAAAAACAAAATATTTTTTTAAAAACTTTCATTTTTATAAATATTTAAAATACTTTTTAGAAAATCAAAAGATAAAATAGATAATCATATGAGTTTTTAGTCTAGGTTTTCTTTTTTCAAAAACAAAAATGAAAAACTAAAAATTGCCAGTAATGCTAAACAGGCACAAAATTCTACTTTTCATTATATTTCGGTGCTATGATATTTTTGTTTGCAATCTTGTTATTGGCATGGCTTTCAGCCTTTGTATATCACTGTCCTCTCAAATGAGATGCTTTTATGTTGGTCTATTAGGTTTTCAAGATAATGGTAGGTATCATTTTTTGATGCCTTCGAAGTGTGGTGTAAATATCTCAAAACCAGAAATCCATATGTAACTATATAAGATGGGCTTAGGAAAATTGTGGTTGTGATGGCCTTTTTGGGTCAATAATTCGATGAAACTACTTAAGATTCTTGCATTTAAATTTTTCTTATTATAATTAAAAAAATTATAGCGGCACTCTTACATTTTGACCTTAAAAATTTAAAAAATTATAGATGGATCTCAAAACTTTAAAATCATTGCAAAGAGGCCCATCCGTCTATCTCGGCTTAACAGTATTACCTAAAAATATGCAATGATTAAAATACCATCATATCACCTTCAACTAATACTTTTGTTTATTTAAATCATGCTCCAACCCATCCTAGTGTCCCCAAAAGTGGAGCTTTAAGGAAAGAAGAAGCACCCCTTCTCTTTGCCTCTAAAGAGAAAAGATTGAGAGCTTTGGATTCCTCCTCTTTGACTCCAGTCTCCCATCGCCATGCAAAAATTTGGGGCCGAGAGCTCGTTAGGTTTATCTTTCTAATTCTTTTCAGAGCCCGATAAGTTCCTTTTGAAACATTTTTGATGAATTCCTGAAGATTTTTTTGGTTGAAAGTTTAAAAATTTTAGCCAATTTTTAAATTAGTTTGACTTCTTTTCCCTAAGAGTCTTGTTATATCTATTGCTATAGAGGTTAAGATAGAGGAAAGGAGGTGCTTTTCTTTTGGAGATTTGACCTAATAAGTGGTTTGAGTGATATATAGAAGAAATTAAGATGCCTCCCTTTTAAGTTTTGGAGTCCATCTGTTTCAGTTGTTTTCTCTTTTCTTTTTTGTGGACATGGTTATATTGGTCAAAAGTGAGGAAGGAACTCTGAAATCCATTATGAAGTCTTCTATAAGATGTTTTTGATGCGAGAAATAGTACCAATTTGGTAGAGAGGTTTTGATTGGTAATAAAAAATAGATTCTTTGCTTATGTTTGTTGTTGCTCCCAAATTCTTTTGCTATCCTCTCTAGTACATGGCATATGGAAAATTTGCATGAAGACCCATTTAGAACTGTTGATATTTAGGGATTTTCCTTTTTTTGTTTGATGTAGTGGGAACCATGGAGATCCATTTGAAACCATGACTTACAGATCTTCACAGCATACATAGACTACAAAGAAAAAATAGATGCTATCTCATTTTTCAAAGTTAATGCTGTAGTGTCAGACATATGAATAAGATCAAAAAATCTTTTCTATACATAGCCTTCTTTGTCAATAAATCTCAAGATAATAGCGATTTGTTCTCTTTTGGATTCGTCTCAAGCTTCATCAATAATAATACAGAACTTTGAGTCACCAATTTCTTCACAATAGTAGCATGAATTCTTCTTGCAAAAATAAATAATATCTCCTTTTGAATACTAGGTGAGATATATTGAGCATTTCTAAAGGTATTTTCAAGAACAATATTTGCAAAATTCTGATCATAAGATGCTAAAAGTTTTACTAATTCAATAAAGTTTTCACAATTCAATGATTCAGAACTTTCTTCATTACCTCTAAAGGCACATGCTTGAAATGTAAGCCACCGAATCGCATCATTAGATGTCTTAAGCAGGAAACAATTGTTAGCAATTACTTAAGCACTATGCTTGTTGAAGACTTTCTCTATATGCTGATATTGAGCCATCAAAGTATTACAAGACTTCACAAAAATATTGTGTGGTGAATTTAGATAAACTCCAACATGAGCTAAAAATGCACAATCTTTTTCATAATTTTTTTTCAATTTTTAAATCCTATTTCTATAAAAGCATTTGTACCATGATGAATATTTGAAGGATTATTAAACACATAGCATGGCAAACAAAATATTACATCTTTAGTAGGTGAATACTCTAACCAACTAGAAAATTCTTTAAACCAAGAGTATTAAAAATATCATTGATGTTTTTTTTTTGAACTAGATGAAGGATATTCAGAAAGATGAGGTGGATATGGTCCTGCTTTGATATAAGCATGCCGAATTTCATCACATTGATCGATCGGATACTCCCATATTGGCAGACGTAATCCTGAATCACATTCTAAAAAAGAAATATTAATTGCTTTTTCTATTTTTGGATTCTTACCAGGATGATTTTCGACATGAGTAGATTGTATATTTGAAGATGGAGATGACTCAATAGCTTCATCATGTTGAACACTTTTTCTTTTGAGAAATGTATCAATAGTATGTGGCTTTTCCATGATTAGCCTAATACAAAATTGATAAGAATGAAAAAGATTTATTAATTAGACATTCATTACTATAAACAAATAAATATAACAATCTAATGATTGACCCCACAATGCCACAACTTAATGCCAAAATTTGATTAACAATTGACAAATGCATAGAATATGATTATAATTAAAATAATACTAAAGTAAAAGGTAAAAGATAATTAACATTAGCATTCTAAAATTGTTCAATAACTAAAACTAATTAAAAAGTATTGTTATGCAGTATATTGTTTGGCACTTTTATTTCTAATGTATATTTAGTTTATTATTAAAATAATTGATAATAATCTATAGAATTATTCTGTTTCTAATTAGATAAATACTAGAGTATTTTTAGTGTTTATATTTGGTTGGCATCTACAATACTAATTTGTGAAAAAAGATACTCTATACCATACAAATTTCTTTTTTCATTTGTTGAATTTTATTTTCTATATATATATATTTTTATTTATTTATATATATACAAAACAAATCTCAAAGGCAAAAGTTTATCCATAGCACTAACAAATAAAAATAGATTAAATAGATAAACACCCAAATTTAGATAAATATTCAATTTATCAAGCATATAATAAGTGATAAATAAAAAAAAATAGAATGTAGAATAATGAAATAATAAAAGTATGAAAGAAATAAAAAAAGAGAGAAGAAAACTAATCTTGAAGAATCTCTATATAACTCTAAAATCTCTGTAAAAGAATCTCTATTTTATTCTTTTACTATATTATCGTAGAGTGCTTTGTAAAAGAGATGATAAGGTGAGAAGATAAAAGAAAGTAAAAGAGACTTGAAGAGCGAGAGAATGAAAGAGAAAGAAAGAGATCTGGTTAGGTAGTTGTAAATTTGTAGTGGAAGACAAAAATATGAGGGGGGTGGGGGGGCATAATGAATATGTCTTTATATTTTCTATTAACATATCTAAATATCTATATTTTATATTAATTTCTTTTATGTTTAGGAGGGCCCTGGCCCCGGGCCCCCTTCCATCCATCCCTAGCTACGCACTGCAGCGGGCATGGCGTCCGAGTTTTGTGATCTATCTAGCCCACCTTCTATGCAGCAAGGTTTCTGGAGTTTTTATTAGCCTACAGCATTCATCTGGATGAGTCCTTCTAGCTAGGGGTATTCTACTGCATACAAAGTCTATGCCAAAGGGGCATGGAGCTCATGGAGGTGCATGCGGGAATTCAAGCAGCTATTTTTTATTTGGGTGCTTGAGACATTTTGGATCGAGGGAGGTAAAAATTATTAGTTAGAATGGTTCAACCTTATAAATTTTGGACCATCAAATAAAATATTACTGTATCATTCCGTGATTCAAATTTTCAAAACTCTGCAGTTGATTGAAAAGTGTGAACGGAAATAATGTATACAATTAATCATGGTTAGCCATTTCAAATTCAACTTTTGTTGGATTTTTTTTTTTAATTTCATTGAATGATGTGGCGATGTTTAATAGAATGGTCTAAAATTCATATGGTGAAATAATTTTAACCAATAATTTCTCGGAGAGAGGGGCCTGGTGCAACAACTAATGTGCTAGTGATAAAAGATAATCTACAGAGCTGCCGCTAATGTGCCTGGTTACAGCATTGAGTGGCCTACAAGATTGGTTTCTTTGATCACAACCAGCTAGCTCTTAAGGCGAAAACTGTAGTATTTTATATGATAGAAAATAAAATTAATACTAGTAGAACAAGGAGTAGGTTGACTAAAAATTTTTATTATTTATTTTTTTTGATAGGAAAAATATCTATAGCCTATTGATTTAAATTAATTTAATCTAGTTCTTCTTTAAGGTGGATGGCTCAAACCTGACTATAAAAAAAGTCTGGGAATCCTCCACGGCATAATCTATGGCATATTTATCTTTCCTAGTGGAATCCGCAGAAGTATTTAATTTGAAAATTTTGAACCAGTACTTTTTTTTATAATAAATTTTGATTTAGTACTTAAAGCATTTTACCTATCATTCTCCCTTCATCTCATCCATGCATTAACGTGGATGGAACCGAAATAAAGGAAGAAATGGATCCTCTATGGTACTTAAAAAATATCGTAGGATACCATGCATACTTCGAAGACGACTATCGAAAGATAGATTGTCATACATGCTTATATACATACGTTAAAATATTAAGAAAAGAGGAATGGATCATTCCTAAAGATATTTGAATAGTTTAGGCAAACATCACATAACTGTCCCTTTTTTTATGGATGTCTCAATATATACACAACAGTCTGCAGTACTTTTTGAATACTGCAGAGGATCCTGTTCCAATAAAAAAAATAAATTGAAAAAATCGGAAGACTTTATCCATCCCATCCCCAGCTGGTCGTGCAGTTGCGGGTCCCATAGAATCTCCACGATCGTATCACGGACGGCATCCCGAAAGTTCTGAGGTTGCTGGCTTAGAAACCTCAGCACGACCTCCTCTACGTGTGCATTACTCTAAGTCCGAGACGTCGAGGCCTGTGAGAATGCCGAAGAATATCGAACTGCTGGAGGGTCGTAGCTGTGGTCAAATCCTATGACCCAGCTTCTGCTCACCCCTTTAATGACCCTGAGCCATCCTTTAAGGCATGGAGGGGCAGAGTGGATTGGTTATCGCTGTGCCGTGCAACAATATACTCCGCGTAATCTACCTATACAGTTCAAAAATATATTAGTTCTAATATACATATTAGATCCTGTAACAACTTAAAAAATATAGTTTGAAATTCTTACCATGATCTGTCATGACCTAGAATCTAAATAATCATTAGTCCTCCTAGACTAGTGTGTGGCCTCCCACAACTGCAGCTGGCCTGATCGATGATCCAACTACCATATCTACAATATGTAAATAATAAAATTAAATTAATTAAAACATACATATAAGAGTTTTTACAGTTCTAATGAGGAGTTTTGATATAGATTTCTTACCAGTGTCGATCACAACATATATGCCAATGGGGCTGTCCGTTTGCCTGATCGGATCCTGCTGGACGGTCCATTTCTGTTGGACCCTCTACCACCTACTAGCGTACTCCTCGCTGCTCCACTGATCGCAGAGAGCCTCCCATACGTCCGTTCGCATCCAATGATCCCTGTAGGACTTTCAATCCGATGGTGATTGAAAATCGAAATGCTTGATGGTGGATTGCCATAGGTTGTATAGCCCATCTTGAAATCTTCATGTGGCTACCTGCTCGAAGATCAGATAGCCAACCTCCTCATTTTGAGGAGATAAGAACTAGTAGCACTCCTGCAAGTAGAAGCAAATGTGTATTAATAAATAGAATACAAACCTACCGTAAATTATTAAATTAAACATCTTTAACTTATCAGAAATATCTCCCAGGCTGCATCATGAGCCCTCGACGGCCAACAGGAGAACTCATTCACCGACTCCGACATCAATCGTTGGATGATCTTGATAATCATCTAACTAATTAATTAATTAATTTAACATCTAATTAATTAATTAAATTAATATTTAATTAATTAATTTTTTAATTTCTAATTATACTTAATTAATATAATTTGAATAAAAAATTAATTTTTAGTGATGGTATTAGCTATTGCTAATACTCACAACAGTAAAGAGATGGTTTAGAGACGGGACATTAACTCGGGGATGCAACCGCAGAGATGAGGGCATAGGGATAGGGCTGTGGGGTCGGGCCGGTGGGTGGGGGCAGCGGGGAAGGGCCACAGGGTCAGGCCGACTGTAGGCATGGCTGAAGCACAAGCTCGAGGCCGTGAGACACCAAAGGGATGGGCTCAGAGCCGCGAGATGCGTGAAGGAATGGGGTGGAGAGGGAGGAAAGGGGGGTGGGGGGGAAGGGGGGTTTGGGGTTGGTTTGGGCACTGGAGGGATGGGCACAAGGCCACAGGATGCCAGAGGGATGGGGCAGGGAGGGAGGAAAGGGGGGTGGGGGGAGGACCTAGGGGGTTTTGGGGTTGGTTTGGGCATCGGAGGGATGGGCTCAGAGCTGTAAGACGTCAGAGGGATGGGGCGGGGAGGGAGGAAAGGGGGGTGCGGGAGGGAGGGGGGTTTGGGGTTGGTTTGGGCACCAAAGGGATGGGCTTGAGGCTGCGGGACATCAGAGGGACGGGGTAGGGTGGGACGAAAGGGGGGTTGGGGAGGAGGGGGGTGGGTTTGGGGTTGGTTTGGGCACCGGTGAGAGAATATCATGGGAAGGGGTCGCGGGAAGGGGAAAAGAACAGGTGCGAGCAAAATTTTTTTTTCCTTCATGGGGTGATTTTAGGATGGACTATTAGTGATGACAAAATGATCATCCCTAATGCCATCGGTAAAGGTATTAGTGATGGTCATTTTCATCACTAAAAATAAAATGCTATCACTAATTTTTTTATCAAAAAAATTATTTTTTATAAATTTTAAATAATTTTTTTTTAAATTATTAACGATGGTAAAAATATCATCACTAATAGCCATTGATAATAAATTAATTTAATTATAATTATAAATCAATTTTTTTTAAAAAAAATTTAATTTATTAGCAACGATAAATGTCACCACCAATAGTCATAACTCTGTCACTAATATAATTAGCGATGGCTATTATTAGCGATGGTTGTCATCATCTCTAAAAAATAAAAGATATTTTTATTTATTAAAATTATTAGTGACTGTAAGATGAGTATTAGCGATAGCATCTACTGTCACTAATAATCTCAGTAGAATATAATTTTTTTTATTTTTCTCTAAATATGATATAATTTTAAAATTTAAAATCTATCTTCACTGTTTATTATCTAAATAATTATCATTAGAGTATCGTCATAAAATATTATCTCGATCTGGTTGCCCTAGCTATGTCGATCAATAATATTTGATTTTGATCGTCACGAACAATCGTATAATGATCTAATAGATAGAGACCACCAATGGATCCAAAAATTTATAACGATAATCTCAATGATATTTGTAGCACACTATCAAAATTTTATTTCAATTGGATATCATTATCATGACAAATTTAGCATGAAATAATTTTGACCGTTAAATGAAAAATGAAGATCAAAATGTTAAATGGCATCAGATTAAGATAATTTTTTAGTAAATGATCTTTGCTACTACTTTAATTATTTATACGGTGGTGATCATAAAATCCAAACTGTGCATATATAAACCATTCATGTTAAGTAAATATTGCAAAAGCACAAGTATAATTATTTAAGAACTTTAAAAATGAGTATCAAAAGATATATAGTTTTGAATCATTCATATATGTGCAATTTAAATTTTACGATCACTATTGTATAAATGATCAAAGTGGTAGTAAAGATTATTTATCTAAAAAATTATTTTATAATCGATCGCCATTCGATCTTTTGATCACTCATTTTTTATTTAACGATCCAAATCATGTCGTACGAAATTGATCATGATAATGATGTCTGATTGAAGTAAAATTTTGATAGTGTACTATAAATATTATCAAAATCATCATTATAAGTTTTCAAACCTATCGATGTTCTCTATTTATCGGATCATCATACAGTCATTCGTGACTATCAAAATCAAATTTTATTGATCGATATAGCTAGGACTATCAGATCAATGTGATTTTTTATGATGATACTCTAACGATAATTGTTTAAATAACGAACGATGAAGATAGATTTTAAATTTTAAAATTATATTATATTCAAAAAATATATAAAAAATTATATTCTACTAAGATTATTATCGACGGCAACTCATCCTATTATCACTAATAATTTTAATAAATAATTTTTTTTACAATGTCTTGTTCCATCGCTAATAGTTCCGTCGCTAATGATAATTAGCAATGGCAATCGCTGTCTCTAATTATCATTAGCAATGGAAATCATCGTCTCTAATGCTCTTCCAACTATCGCTAATAAGTTTAATAAATAATTTTTTTTACGATGACTTATTTTTTTTATCATGATTGATTGTCGATAAAAATATTTATTAATGATGATTTTTTTACCGTCACTAATAGCCATCGATAAAAAGATTATTAGCGATAAAAAATTTACCATCAGTAATACCATCATTAATATCTACTAATAAAGATGGTGAAAATATCGTCACTAATGGCTATCACTAATACCTTAATTTCTTGTAGTGTTTGATGCAATCCACTACTTGTCTCCATCTCATCATTGGCAATTAGATTTGAAATATTAGTAGCATGTGTAGCTCTAAGTTGATTATGCCTTTTGGAGAACTACTAACAATATCGATAATAAATATCAAATTAGAAAAGAATTAATGTATATGGCTAACTTCTCCGACTGTTGCAATTAATGCCAATTATAAACGATAAGAAAAATAATGAATATAATATGCATAAGGATATTCTTTCAAAATCAATACTTGTAATCCATTCCACTCATCGGGCATATTACTTGATCCATCATATCCTTAACCTCTAATATTATGAATATTAAGGCCATGGCGAGAAAAAATAGATGCTATCTCATTTTTCAAAATTAATGCTGATCAAAGAATCTTTTCTGTGCACGGCCTTCTTTGTCAATAAATCTCAAGACAATAGCCATTTGTTCTCTTTTGGACTCGTCTCGAGCTTCAACAATAATAACACAGAACTTTGAGTCACCAATTTCTTCATAATAGTAGCATAAATTCTTCTTGCAAAAATAAATAACATCTCCTTTTGAATACTAGGTGAGATATATTAAGCATTTCTAAAGATATTTTCAAGAACAATATTTGCAACATTCTGATCATAAGATGCTAAAAATTTTACTAATTCAATAAAGTTTTCATGATTCAATGATTCAAAACTTTCATCATTACCTCTAAAGGTAGATGTTTGAAATGTAAGCCATCAAACCGCATCAATGGATGTCTTAAGCAACAAATGATTGTTAGCAATTACTTGAGCACTATGCTTGTTGAAGACTTTCTATATATGTTGATATTGAGCCATCAAAGTATTACAAGACTTCACAAAAATATTGTGTGGTGAATTTCAATAAACTCAAACATGAGCTAAAAATGCACAATCATTTTCATGAACTTTTTTTCAATTTTTAAATTCTATTTCTGTAAAAGCATTGATATCATGATGAACATTTGAAGGATTATTAAATACATAGCATGGCAAATAAAATGCTGCATCTTTAGCGGGCGAATATTCTAACCAACTAGAAAATTCCTTAAATCAAGGGTATTAAAAATATCTTTGATGTTTTTTTGAATTAGATGAAGGATATTCAGAAAGATAAGGCTGATATGGTCTTGCTTTGATATAAGCACACTAAATTTCATCACGTTGATCGATTAGATACTCCCATATTGGTAGACATAATTTTGGATCACATTCTAAAAAAGAAATATCAATTTTTTTTTCTACACTTGGATTCTTAGCAGGATGATTTTCGATATGAGTAGATTGTATATTTGAAGATGGAGATGACTCAATAGCTTCATCATGTTGAACACTTTTTCTTTTAAAAAGTGTATCAATAGTATGTAGCTTTCCCATGCCTAGCCTAATACAAAACTGATAAGAATGAAAAAGATTTATCAATTAGTCATTATTATAAATAAAATAAATATAACAATCTAATGATTGGCCCCACAGTGCCACAACTTGGTTCCAAAATTTGATTAACAATTGACAAATGCATAGAATATGATTCTAATTAAAATAATACTAAAGTAAAAGGTAAATGATAATTAATAAATGATAGAGTTTAAGATTTATCATTCTAAAATTGTTCAGTAACTAAAACTAATTAAAAAGTATTGCTATATAGTATATTGTTTGGTATTTTGATTTCTAAGGTATATTTAGTTTATTATTAAAATAATTGATAATAATCTATAGAATTATTCTATTTCTAATTAGATAAATACTAGAGTAATTTTGGTATTTATGTTTGGTTGGCATCTACAATACTAATTTGTGGAAAAAAAATACTCTATACCGTACAAATTTCTTTTTTCATTTGTTGAATTTTATTTTCTACACACACACAACAAATCTCAAAGGCAAAAGTTTATCCATAGCACTAACAAATAATAACAGATTAAATAGATAAACATCCAAATTTAGATAAATATTCAATTTATCAAGTATATAATAAGTGATAAATAAAAAAATATAGAATAATGAAAAAATAAAAGTATGAAAGAAATATAAAAAAGAGAGAAGAAAACTAACCTTGAAGAATCTCTGTATAACTCCAAAATCCTGAAAGAATCTCTATTTTATTCTTCTATTATATTATCGTAGAGTGTGCTTTGTGAAGGAGATGATAAGATGAAAAAAATAAAAGAAAGTGAAAGAGACTTGAAGAGGGAGAGAATAAAAGAGAAAGAAAGATATCTGGTTAGGTAGTTGTAAATTTATAGTGAAAGACAAAAAGACAAAAAAAGTAAAGAAAGGATAGAAGCGTAGAGATGTGGAGAGAGAGAATAGGAAAGGAAGAGAGAGAGGAAGAGAAAAAAACTTTTTGTAGGTGCGGACCACTTAATAAATTTTATATTTATTATAATTATTAATTATCTTTGATTTTTAGTTCACTTAAAAAAAATATATATATATTATTTCATAAAAAAGAATATATATATATTTTTCAAAAGCTTGGGGGTGTTATATGATGAATATGTCTTTATATTTTCCACAGATCTAAATATCTATATTTTATATTAAATTTTTTTATGTTTAGGAGGGCCCTGGTCCCCAGGCCTCTTCCATCTGCCCCGAACTATGTACTGTGGCAAGCATGGCATCCGAGTTTTGTGATCTATCCAGCCCACCTTCTATGCAGCAAGGTTTTTTCTGGAGTTCTTATTGGTCTGCAGCATTCATTTGGATGAGTCCTTCTGGCCAGAGGTATTATAGTGCATACAAAGTCTGTGCATGGAGCTCATGGAGGTGCATGCGGGAATTCAAGTAGCTATTTTGCATTTGGGTGCTCGAGATATTTTGGATCGAGGGAGGCAAAAATTATTAGTTAGAATGGTTCGACCTTATGAATTTTGGACTATCAAATAAAACATTACCGTATCATCCGGTGATTCAAAATTTCAAACTTTGCAGTTGATTGAAAAGTGTGAATGAAAATAATGTATACAATTAATCATGGTTAGCCATTTCAAATTCAACTTTTGTTGGATTTTTTTTAATTTCATTGAATGATGTGGCAATGTTTAATAGAATGGTCCAAAATTCATATGGTGAAATAATTTTAACCAATAATTTCTTGGAGAGATGGGCCTGGTGCAACAACTAATGTGCTAGTGATAAAAGATAATCTACAGAGCAGCCACTAATGTGCCTGGTTACAGCATTGGGTGGCCTACAAGATTGGTTTCTTTGATCACAACCAGCTAGCTCTTAAGACAAAAATTGTAGTATTTTATATGATAGAAAATAAAATTAATACTAATAGAGCAAGGAGTAGGTTGACTAAAAATTTTCATCATTTATTTTTTTCAGTGGGAAAAATATCTATAGCCTGTTGATTTAAATTAATGTAATCTAGTACTCGTATCTTAATCTTACACCTGCTGAATTCTTTAAGGTGTATGGCTCAAAACCTCTATACGTGTGATACTTAAAATATAGTCTGGGAATCCTCCACAGCATAATCTCTGGCACATTTATCTTTCCTAGTGGAATCCGCAGAAGTATTTAATTCAAGCATTTTACCTATCATTTTCTCTCTTCATCTCATCCGCGAATTAATGTGGATGGAATCGAAATAAAGAAGGGAATGGATCTTCTACGGTACTTAAAAAATATCGCAAGATGCTATACTTATTTCAAAGATGATCATCAAAAGATGGGTGGCCGCACGCACTTACATACATTTGTTAAAATACTAAGAAAAGAGGAATGGATCAACCCTAAGGATATTTAAACAATTTAGACAAACATCATATAATCGTCTCTTTTTTGATGGCTATCCTAATATATACACAACACCCTGCAGTACTTTTTGAGTACCGCAGAGGATCCTGTTTCAATAAAAAAATAAATTAAAAAAATTAAAAGACTTTATCCATCCCATCCCCAGTTGGTCGCGCAGCTGCGGGTCTCCAAAAATCTGTACGATCATATCACGGATAGCTTCCCAGAAGCTCTGAGATCACTAACTCAGAAATCTCTGTATGACCTCCTCCATATATGCATTGCTTCAAATCTAGGACGTCGAGACTTGTGAGGATGCTGAAGAGTATCGAGCCGTTGGAGAGTCATAGCTGTGGCCGGATCCTATGACCCAACTCCTACTCACTCTTTCGATGATCTTGAGCCATCCCTCAAAGTCAAGAAAGGACTGAGTGGATGGATCATCGCTGTGCCGTGCAATGATGCACTCCACGTAATCCGTCTATACAATTCAGAAATATATTAGTTCTAATATACATATCAGATCCTGTAACAACTTAATAAATATAGTTTGAAATTCTTATTACGATTTATCATGACCTAAAATCTAAATAATCACCGGTCCTCTTAGATTGGTGTGTGGCCTCCCACAACTACAGCTGGTCTGGTCGACGATCCAACTGCCATGTTTACAATAAATAAATAATAAAATTAAATTAATTAAAATATATATATAAAAATTTTACAATTCTAGTGAGGAGTTTTGGTATAGATTTTTTATCAATCTGTCAGCCATATATGTGTGCCAATAGAGCCGCCTGTATACCTGATCGAATCTTACTGGGCAGTCTAGTTTTGCTGGGCCCTCTGCTGCCTACTGGCATACTCCTCACTGCTCCACTGATCATAGAGGGCGTCTCATACGTCCGCCCGCATCTAGTGATCCTTATAGGACTTCTAGTCCAGTGGTGACTGAAAATCAGAATGCTTGATGGCGGACTACCGTAGGTTGTGTAGCCCATCTCGAAACCTACGTGTGGCTACCTACTCAAAGATCAGATGGCCAGCCTCCTGATCTTGAGGAGATAAGAATCAGTAGTACCCCTGCAAATAGAAGCAAGCGTATATTAATAAATAGAATACAAACCTACGGTAAATTATTAAATTAAACATCTTTCATTTATCAGGAATATCTCCTAAGCAGCATCATGAGCCTCCTGACAGTCAACTTGAGAACTCATTCATCAGCCCAACATTAATCGTCGGATGATCTCGATAATCATCCAACTAATTAATTAATTAATTAAACATCTAACTAATTAATTAAATTAATATTTAATTAATTAATTTTTTAATATCTAATTATACTTAATTAATATAATTTGAATAAAAAAATTAACTTTTAGTGATGGTATTAGCAATCGCTAATACTCACAATAGCAAGGAGATGGTTCAGGGACGGAACATCAGCTCGGGGATGCAGTCATGGAGATGAGGGCATGGAGATGGGGCTGTGGGATCGGGCTGATGGGTTAGGGGTGGTGGGAAAGGGGCCGTGGGGTCTGGCCAACCGCAAGCATGGCCGAAGCACGAGCTTGGGGCCACGAGACACCAGAGGGATGGGCTTGGAGTTGTGGGATACCGGAGGGATGGGGTGGAGAGGGAGGAAAGGGGGGTGGGGGAGGAGGGTTTGGGGTTGGTTTGGGTGCCTAAGGGATGGGCACGAGGCCATAGGACATCGGAGGGATGGGGGAGGGAGGGAGGAAAGGGGGGTGGGGGGAGGATCGAGGGGGTTTTGGGATTGGTTTGGTCATCGGAGGGATGGGCTCAGGGCCGTAAGACATTGGAGGGATGGGGGTGGAAAGGAAGGAAAGGGGGGGTGCAAGAGGGAGGGGGGTTTGGGGTTGGTTTGGTCACCGAAGGGATGGGCTCAGGGCCACGGGACACTAGAGGGATGGGGTGGGGAGGGAGGAAAGGGGGTTGGGGGGGAGGGGGTTGGGTTTGGGGTTGGTTTGGGCATCGACAAGAGGATATCGTGGGAAGGGGTCACATGAAAGGGATGGAAATAGGCACGAGCAAAAATTTGTTTCCCCTGTGAGGTGATTTTGGGATGGACTATTAGTGACGACAAAATAGTCGTCACTAATACCATTGACAAAGGTAATAGCGACGATCATTTCTATCGCTAAAAATAAAATACCATCACTAATAGTTTTATCAGAAAAAATTAATTTTTCATAATTATTTAAATAATTTTTTTTAAAATTGTTAGTGATGGAAAAAGTACCATCACTGATAGCCAGCAATAATAAATTAATTTAATTATAATTATAAATCAAATTTTTTAAAAAAAATTTAAATTTATTTACCACCATTAATATTCATAACTCCATCGCTAATATTATTAGCGATGGTTGTCATCATTTTTAAAAAATAAAAGATATTTTTTTATTCATTAAAATTATTAATGACTAAAGGATGAGTATTAACGACGACATCTACCATCGCTAATAATCTCAGTAGAATATAATTTTTTTTATTTTTTTCTAAATATGATATAATTTTAAAATTTAAAGTTCATCTTTATCATTTATTATCTAAATAATTATCATTAGAGTATCATCATAAAAGACTGCCTCAATCCGATAGCCCTAGCTACGTCGATCAATAATATTCAATTTCGACCATCACGAATGATCGTATGATGATCTAATAGATAAAGATCATCGATGGATCCAAAAATTTACAACGATGATCTCGATGATATTTGTAGCATACTATCAAAATTTCACTTTAATCGGATATCACGATTATGGCCAATTTAGCATGAAATAATTTCAATCTTTAGATAAAAAAATGAGGATCAAAATGTCAAACGACATCCGATTAAGATAATTTTTTAGATAAATGATCTTTGCTACTATTTTAATCATTTATATGGTAGTGATCATAAAATTCAAACTGCATATATATGAACCATTCATGTTAAGTAAATCTTGCAAAAGCATAAGTATAATTACTTAAGGACTTTAAGAATGAGTATCCAGAGATATATAGTTTTGGATTGTTTATATACGTACAGTTTAAATTTTATGATCATCACTATACAAATGATCAAAGTAGTACCAAAGATCATTTATTTAAAAAATTACCTAATAATCGATCGTTGTTTGGCCTTTTGATTACTCATTTTTTATTTAATAATCTAAATTATCTCATGCTAAATTGATTATAATAATGACGTCCGATTGAAGAAAAAATTTGATAGTGTGTTGTAAATATTATCAAGATCATCGTTGCAAGTTTTCAGACCCATCGATGGTCTTTATCTATCAGATCATCATGCAATTATTTGTGGCTATCAAAATTAAATTTTATTAATCGACATAGCTAAGGCTATGGAATTGATTTGATCTTTTGTGATGATACTCTAATGATAATTATTTAGATAATGAATGGTAAAGATAAATTTTAAATTTTAAAATTATATCATATTTTTAAAAAATAAAAAATATATTCTATTAAAATTATTAATGACGACAGATACCATCACTAATACTCATTCCACCATTGCTAATAATTTTAATAAATAATTTTTTTTATGATGATTTATTCCGTCACTAATAGTTCCGTCGCTAATGGTTATTAGTGATGGCAATCACCGTCTCTAATACTCTTCCAGCCGTCGCTAATAAATTTAATAAATAATTTTTTATTACGATGGCTTATTTTTGATCATGATTGATTGTCGATAAAAATATTTATTAGTAATGGTTTTTTTATTGTCACTAATAGCCATCGGTAAAAAGATTATTAGCGACAAAAATTTTACCGTCATTAATGCCATCGCTAATACCTACTAATAGAGATGGCAAAAATACAATCACTAATATCTTAATTTTTTATAGTATTTAATGCAATTCACTACTCGTCTCAATCTCACCATTGGCAATTAGATTTGAAATATTAGTAGCATGTGTAGCTCTAAGTTGATTATGCCTTTTGGGAGAACTACTAATAATATCGACAATAAATGTCAAATTAGAAAAGAATTAATGTATATGGTTAACTTCTCTAACTGCTGTAACTAATGCCAATTATAAGCGATGAGCAAAATAATGAATATAATATGCATAAGGATATTCTTTCAAAATCAAGGCTTGTAATCCATTCCACTCATCGGGCATATTACTTGCTCCATCATATCCTTACCTCTAATATTATGAATATTAAGGCCATGGCGAGAAAAAATAGATGCTATCTCATTTTTCAAAGTTAATGCTGTAGTGTCAAACACATGAATAAAATCAAAGAATCTTTTTTGTACATAGCCTTTCTTTGTCAATAAATCTCAAGACAATACCATTTGTTTTTTTTTGGACTCATCTCGAGCTTCATCAATAATAATACAGAACTTTGATTCACCAATTTCTTCGTAATAGTAGCATGAATTCTTCTTGCAAAAATAAATAATATCTCCTTTTGAATACTAGGTGAGACATATTAAGCATTTCTAGAGATATTTTCAAGAATAATATTTGCAACATTCCGGTCATAAGATGCTAAAAGTTTTACTAATTCAATAAAATTTTTACGATTTAATGATTCAAAACTTTCATCATTACCTCTAAAGGTACATGCTTGAAATGTAAGACACCAGACTGCATTAATGGATGTCTTAAGCAGCAAATGATTGTTAGCAATTACTTGAGCACTATGCTTGTTGAAGACTTTCTCTATATGCTGATATTGAGCCATCAAAGTATTTTAAGACTTCACAGAAATATTGTGTGGTGAATTTGGATAAACTCAAACATGAGCTAAAAATGCACAATCTTTTTCATAAACTTTTTTTCAATTTTTAAATCCTATTTCTGTAAAAGCATTGGTATCATGATGAATATTTGAAGGATTATTGAATACACAGTATGGCAAATAAAATGCTGCAACTTTAGTAGGCGAATATTCTAACCAACTAGAAAATTCTTTAAACCAAGAGTGTTAAAAATATCATTGATGTTTTTTTGAACTAGATGAAGGATATTCAGAAAGATGAGGTTGATATGATCCTGCTTTGATATAAGCATGCTGAATTTCATCACGTTCATCGATCAGATACTCCCATATTTATAGATATAATCTTGGATCACATTTTAAAAAAGAAATATCAATTTCTTTTTCTACTCTTAGATTCTTAGCAGAATGATTTTTGACATGAGTAGATTGTATATTTGAAGATGGAGATGACTCAATAGCTTCATCATGTTGAACACTTTTTTTTTGAAAAATGTATCAATAATACGTGGCTTTCCCATGCCTAGCTTAATACAAAATTGATAAGAATGAAAAAAATTATTAATTAGATAATTATTATGTCACGCTCCTGATCCGAGATTATGAGTCGAGGGTCATAGCAACCGCCGCATACTCATAGGAAACTCTTCCCATAAGCATGCAAGGCATCTTATCATGCTATTCTAAAACAACAGTGAAATAATTAGTCAATAATTTAAATCTAAAATATAATGATCTAAATTTTTTCTTTAATATCTCAATAAATTCAATAATAATTCATAGGTCTTACATCAAATTCAATAAGACTTTCCACCTAAAATAAAAGTTTGGAGATTCTGCTTCTAATTATTTTTTCGTTCATATCTTGTATCATCTTAATTCCTCAACATCTGTAAAAACAGTAAAATAAGAAATAATGAGCTAGACAGTCCAGTAAGTCATAATCACTTTCAACAGATTTCATCAGGCATTAAAATAAATAATCATTTATAGAAAATAAGCATATAGAGTTCATTAATTTGAAAATAATTTCGATTATGCAATATAGTTCATGCCAAATTTATTTTTTTTTCAAAATTTGAGTTTCTTTCAAGATTTTAATTTCTTTCATTCTTAAATTCTTTTTATCAACCATGAGCTATGACCATATTTTTTCTGTGGCAGGGTCATAACACCGCATATCTTCTTGCGGTGAGCTGTGAATCATCTGGCAGCAAAGTCTTTCGGGATCGTTAGTCTCTCTGACGATTTATCGCTAGTCTCTCTGGCGATTTATCGCTAGTCTCTCTGACGACATAAACCCTCAGGACAAATCAATTACCAACATATATGCCCCCATTGGTGGGGTCCTTTATATAGTCAAGTTGTCAATTCATATTGTTCTTATATCAGAATTCTTCATAAATTATGTTTCATATTCTAATTTCAATAAGAAAATATATAATCATGTAGTATCGAAATCAATCAATATAATGCATCATAAAATCAATATGTTCAATCATGCTTCATCATAACATTTCAAATAAGATATTTTCATAACAAAATATCATTCATCCAATTCATGCATCGTTTCACAAATCATATCAAAAAAATATATTATAATTTATCGATAAATCTAAAAAAAGTGAAACATTATTTACCTCGAGCATATTCTAATAAATCCACATAATTCTATACATTTTCTTTCAAAATTCTTCAGTTCATAAACCATATCACAATATCTGATTATCAGGTGTCAATGATACCTATACGAGATTAAATTCAATAATCAAAAAGAATACGAATATCATATTTCAATGATTTAGATTGGATCCGATCATCTAATTTTATCTAATCAAAATCTAATTAAGACATAGACGATCCAAAGTTTGACTATAAGATCAAATCAGATTCAAAGTGATAGGATCGAGGTTTCTTTGTTGGTTTCATAAAATCAAATAGAGAGAGAAAATTAGAGGAGAGAGAATTTATGAGGTATAATTTGAATTAATCGGATGACACAATCCAACATTACGATTGGTGCAATATCTCGATTGGTGAAATCAACATGATCAAATCCAGTCATGATTAAATTGAAATCATGGATAATCAAATCTAAAGATTCATGGTCTGATCAAGGTGCTGGCATACTACCTGATAACCACGGATCAGGATGCTTTCACCAGAATCATTCAAACTCATCAAAATAAATTTTTTTTTTCTTGATAAATTCTAAAAAAATAAACTTCTAGAGAGATACAATTCTAGAGAGAGAAATTCATGAAGATGAATCTATACTAATCAGACGATATGGTTCAACAAATTTGATTGATCAGATCAAGATAAATTAATCAAATCATGCTAAAATTATCATATGGATAATTTAATAGAAATCATGGGTGATAAAATCTAAAGATATTTGATTTGATCAAGGTGGGTGCCAGTACGCTATCCGACAATCATGGATCAGGATTCTTCATTAGATCAGAAATATTAAAAAAAAATTCTTTCATTAACTAATATTTTTTTAGGGAGAGAAATCGATCGAGAGAGAAATAGCTTAGAGAGAGAAAATTCTAGGAAAAGAAAATTTTAGAGAGAGAAAATTCATCTTGGACTCTTCAGACAATATGATTCAACAAATCCGATCGATCAGATCAAATCATGCTAAGATTATCATATAGATAATTTAATAAAATCATAAAAAATAGAATCTTAAAAATACCTAATCTGATCAAAGTGGGTGCCGATGTACCGTCCGACGATCGCAGATCAAAAATTCATCACTAGGATCATTTAAATGCATCATCATTCTTCTCAAAATTCTAGAAAATCTTTGGAGAGAGAAATAATTTAGAGAGAGAAAGAAAAAGTAGAGAAAAGAAAAAAGGGAGAGAGAGAGAGTCTATATATATATATATTTTTATTTTTTTCTTCTTCTTTTTTTTTCTTTTTTTTCTTTTTCTTTTTTTTTTCTTTTTCTTTTTCTTTTCCTTCCTTCTTCTTCCCGCGGCTTCCTTTGGGCTGAAACTGGGGACCTCACAATCTCCTCGATTAGTCGGTCGGCCGGCGATCGATCGGCATGAGATTGGCCGACGACAAAAGGGCCACGATGGGCGGCTCGGAGGGACCCAAACTGGTGGCCGATGGTGACCATCGGTGCTCAAAAAATTGATGAAAAGAGGATAAAAATAGAGATTTCTTTCGCAACAAAATCCGACGACTCTGATCACCGACGATTGTGCACACGGGCACGGAAAGAAAGGAGGAGAAGAGAGGAAGGGGAAGAGGCTCACCTTCGACGTCGACGAAGCTTTCCGATGTGAAAATTAGACGGGCACAGAGTCGGTCTTCCGCGATGATTTTTCGACAATTGCTGCCGATGGACTTCGGGTTCTCTAGTGAGAGGGAGAGAGGAGGGTTCTCCTCCTTAAATAGAGTCGGAGTGGGCTTCTTTCTGACTCCAATTGAGAGACGGTGAGAGGAGGAAGAAGACTCCCGAAGATTGAGAGACGGTGAGAGGAGGAAGAAGACTCCCTTCAAGAGTCTTCTCCTCTGTTTTCTCTTTTTTTTTTCATTTGGGTTGGGGTTTGTTACTTGGACTGGGTCATGACATTCTTCCCCTCTAAAAAAAATTTCATCCTCAAAATTTTTCTTGCTTGAGTCTTCATATTTTCTTACTTGAATCTCATCCATAAATATTTTAATATTCTAATTCTTGATATAAATTCATTCTTAAATCATTTTATAAGAAAAAAATCAATACATCAAATATCGATCTGAAATGGAACCATTCATTTTCTTATTTATCAAGACCAACATCTCAAAGATTTTTAATATTTTAAGATTTTAAAATTGTGCTCTCATACCCTATAAAAATAGTGTTCAATATCTCATGAGTCAAATTAAAATCAAATCCATCTCTTGTAGATAGAAGAAAATCAATATCTCTATTCTTGCATAAGAACTTCATTCATCATCCTCATTTTTTTTTCTCAAAATATTAACTGTTCTTAATTAATCAACCCATCATAAGATAGGAAAGTATACTTATATAAATTATACAATGACATCCCAATCAATCAAAATTCAAAAATATTTTTTCTTATTCGACTTTCAAAGATTGAAGATTTATCATTTTAATCCCATTCTCGAATTTTTGATATTTTAATTCTCGATGCAACTTCATCGTTAAGTCATTTTATAAAGATCAATATCATCAATATTGATTAGAATCAATATCACTATTTCTAATCATCGAAATTTTCTTACTCAAATCCTCAAACTCTTAAATATTCTAATTTTTGAAGCAAATTTTATCATTAAGTCATTCTACAAAAAATCAATAACCCAAAAGTTGATCTAAATCAAAATTATTTTTTTTTCTTATAATCAAAATCAATGTCTCTATTCTAAGTAAGTATATCAATTTTTTTAATCTAAATATTTATTACTCTTAATTAATCGATTCATTATTAATTAAATTATAAATAACTCTAATCCATCTTTTGTAGAACAATTGTCAATATCAATAGATAATCCTCAATCTTTTTCATTCAGTCAGAGAAATCATAATGATCAAAAGAGTTCAAACTTCAAATTTTATTACATCCTGAAGATAAATATTTGAGTATAATAATCTAAGATCAAAATCATTATTCGATAAACAATCTCAAATTCTTTCTAATAAATAGAGAATTATAAAATTTAATTCTGGAATAGAGAAAATTTATCTCTAAATATTTTGAATCTAAAATCAAAAATCAAGGATCCACTCATCTTAGAATTAGGATGCTAAATATTTTTATAGCATAGTAGGTGAAAGTACTACTTTTAAAAATCACATTAAGGATATCCAATTTTTTTTTAAAATATTATTCTTTCTAATATCAATAATTTTTTTTTGGATCAAATCATATCATCTGTCATAATCTTTTTACTCAAAGAGTCAACATTTCTGACTTATTCAAAGTAATCCAGATCACCATGCTTCTGCTGTACACTCTGTTCTAACAATCAAAATTTTTTAGATTCATCAAAAAAAAATTTTTTGATCAAATTATTTCTTTATCTTATCAATAGAGAAGATCTAAAATTTTAAATTTTAATTGAAATCAAAGATTAGCTTTCGATTCTCATTCATACTTTTACTGGTGTACAATAATCTTAATTAACCCTTGAGTCTAATATCACATTTAAAACCATCATATAGGTTTACTATAATCAATATGAATCAAATCTTAATTCTCATATCAATTCAATTCGATAATTTCAAATCAAAATTCTTATAAATCAAATCAACGAGAAAATCCTTCGATGCTCCATCAAATTAGGACATAATCAGAATATATGAGAATTTTAAATCATTATTTTTTTTAATTTGTATCATCAAGATCCTTAATATCTATCAAGTATCATTTCATAATAATCATACAAGTCTCAAAAAAATCAATTCTCTACTTAATAGATTCAATCAGATACCTCATTAACAAAAGCAAAGGAACTCCATATCAATTTCTAAATCCAAAAATTTTAAATTATAAATTCACATAGATCCCATAATCTCGAATAAATATAAATCAGATCTTTTATCTTAATCTAAAGATATCAATTTTTTTATTAACAATCTCAACAATAATATCAGAAAATTCTTTGATCAACTTAGATACGAAATCTTTAAATTAAAATTTCATACATATTATGTAGTCTCTAAAAGACACAAATAAGATCTATTATTTAGATCCAAAGATGATAATTAAAGATTCCAGCACAATGAATATCTTATAATCTCATAATCCATTTCATCAATAAAAAATAGACTTCTTTGTAATATTCTCAAATATGCATTCATCCCAATATGCCACTTTATATATGATCCACATACCAAGTTCAATTTCGATAAATATTTCAATCAAGCATTATAAAAGACTTTCTTAGTCTATCTTGGAATAATATTTTATCATCAAATCTTTATCTTGCCAATACTAGTCAACTTCTCAACTAGAAGTAATATCATAGCATTATTCTTGCATCGAATTTGAACTTATGATTTACTTGAATAACCAATGATCAAATTAATAGCCACAATGCACAATAAAATTTTATGTCAATCCTTTCGTGATTATTTTCGATCAAAATCTAACTAATCATATCACGATCTATAGATCATCCATCATATTTCAAACTCTATATGTCATAATCTCTTGTGATTTTTTCATACATAATTTTAATATTTAATCAAAAATTATAAAGATTTCTCCCACTACAATCATCAAAGATCTACACCATAATGTCTCTAGTATCTATCTACTAACACTCATTCTATACACATCTTAGTTCATCCATTAATGCTCTGATACCACTTTAATTATCACACCCCCAACCCGAGATTGTGAATCGAGGGTTATGGCAACCACTGCATACTCATAGAAAACTCTTCCCATAAGCATGCAAGGCATCTTATCATGCTATTCTAAAACAACAATGAAATAATTATCAATAATTTAAATACAAAATATAATGATCTAAATTTTTTCTTTAATATCTCAATAAATTCAACAATAATTCATAGGCCTTACATCAAATTCAATAAGACTTTCAACCTAAAATAAAAGTTTGAAGATTCTGCTTCTAATCATTCTTCCATTCATATCTTGTATCATCTTAATTCCTCAACATCTGTAAAAATAGTAAACTAGGAGGTAATGAGCTAGACATCCCAGTAAGCAATGATCACTTTCAATAGATTTCATCAGGCATTAAAGTAAATAATTATTTATAGAAAATAAGCATATCGAGTTCATCAATTTGAAAATAATTTTGATTATGCAATATAGTTCATGCCAAATTTATTTTTTTTTTCAAAATTTGAGTTTCTTTCGAGATTTTAAATTTTTTATTTTTAAATTTTTTTCGTCAACCATGAGATATGACCATATTTTTTCTGTGGTAGGGTCATAACATCGCGTATCTTCTTGCGGTGAGTTGCAAATCATCTCGCAGTAAAGTCCTTTGGAACCGCTGGTCTCTCTGATGATATAAACTCTCAGGATAAATTAATTGCTAACGTATATGCCCTCATTGGCGGGGTCCTTTACATAGTCAGGTTGTCAATTCATATTGTTCTTATATCAGAATTCTTCATAAATCATGTTTCATATTCTAATTTCAATAAAAAAATATATAATCATGTAGTATCAAAATCAATCAATATAATGCATCATAAAATCAATATGTTCAATCATACTTCATTATAACATTTCAAATAAGATATTTTTATAACAAAATATCATTCATTCAATTCATACATCGTTTCACAAATCATATCAAAAAAATATATTATAATTTATCAATAAATCTAGAAAAAATAAAATATTACTTACCTCGAACGCATTCCAATAAATCCACATAATTCTATACATTTTCTTCTAAAATTCTTCAATTCATAAACCATATCATAATATCTGATTATTAGACATCAATGATACCTATACGAGATCAAATTCAATAATCAGAAAGAATACGAATATCATATTTCAATGGTTTAGATTGGGTCTGATCATCTAATTTCATCTAATCAAAATCGAATTAGGACATAAACGATCTGAAATTTGACTATCGATCAAATCAGATTAGAAGTGATAGGATCGAAATTTTTTCATTGATTTTATAAAATCAAGTAGAGAGAGAAAATCAGAGGAGAAAAAATTCATGAGGTACAATTCAAATTAATCAGATGACACAATCCAACATTACGATTGGTACAATATCTCGATTGGTGAAATCAACATAATCAAATCCAGTCATGATTAAATTAAAATCATGGATGATCAAATCTAAGGATTCATGGTCTAATCAAGGTGCTGGCATACTACCTGACAACCACGGATCAAGATGCTTTCACCAGAATCATTCAAACTCATCAAAATAGAATTTTTTTTCTTGATAAATTCTAAAAAAATAAACTTCTAGAGAGATACAATTCTAGAAAGAGAAATTCATGAAGATGAATCTGTACTAATCAGACGATACAGTTCAACAAATTCGATTGATCAGATCAAGATAAATTAATCAAATCATGCTGAAATTATCATATAGATAATTCAATAGAATTATGGGTGATAAGATCTAAAGATATTTGATCTGATCAAGGTGGGTGCCAGTACGCTGTCCGACAATTATGGATCAGGATTCTTCATTAGATCAAAAATATTAAAAAAAAATTTTTTATTGACTAATCTTTTTTTTAGAGAGAGAAATCGATCGAGAGAGAAATGACTTAGAGAGAAAAAAATTTTAGAAAGAAAAAATTTTAGAGAAAAAAATTCATCTTGGATTCCTCAGACAATATGATTCAACAAATTCAATCGATCAAATCAAATCATGCTAAAATTATCATGTAGATAATTCAATAAAATCATGAAAAATATAATCATAAAAATACCTAATCTGATCAAAATGGGTGCCGGTGTACCGTCCGACGATCGCAGATCAAAAATTCATCACTAGGATCATTTAAATTCATCATCATTCTTCTTAAAATTCTAAAAAATCTTAGGAGAGAGAAATAATCTATAGAAAGAAAGTAGAGAGAGATTAGAGAGAGAAAGAGAAAGTAGAGAGAAGAAAAGAGGGAGAGAGAGAGAGTCTATATATATATATATATATTCTATTTTTTTCTTCTTTTTTTTCTTTTTCTTTTCTTTTTCTTTTTTTTCTTTTCTTTTTCTTTTTCTTTTCCTTCCTTCTTTCTACGGCTTCCTTTGGGCTGAAACACGAGTCCTCATAATCCCCTCGATTAGTCGACCGACCGACGGTCGATCGGTACGAGACTGGCCGGCGACAAAAAGGCGACGACAGGCGGCTCGGAGGGACCCAAATTGGTGGCCGGCGGCGACCACCGGTGCCCAAAAAATCAAAGAAAAGAGAGTAAAAATAGAGGTTTCTTCTGCAACAAAATCCGGCGACTCCGGTCACCGACGATCGTGCACACGGGCACGGAAAGAAAGGAGGAGAAGGGAGGAAGGGAAGGAGGCTCACCTTTGATGCCGGCGAAGCTTTCCGATGTGAAAATTAGACGGGCACAGAGTCGATCTTCCGCGATGATTTTTCGATGATTGTTGTCGATGGACTTCGGATTCTCCAGTGAGAGAGAGAGAGGAGGGTTCTCCTCCTTAAATAGAGTCGGAGTGGGCCTCTTTCCGACTCCAGTTGGGAGACGGTGAGAGGAGGAAGAAGACTCCCTTTGGGAGTCTTCTCCTCTGTTTTCTCTTTTTTTTTTTTGTTTGGACTGGGGTTTGTTACTTGGGTTGGGCCATGACACATTATTATAAATAAAATAAATATAACAATATAATGATTGGCCCCACAATGCCAGTGCAAAATTAGATTAACAATTGACAAATGCATTGAATATGATTCTAATTAAAATAATACTAAAGTAAAAAGTAAAAGATAATTAATAAATGATAGAGTTTAAGATTTAGCATTCTAAAATTGTTCAATAACTAAAACTAATTAAAAAGTATTGCTATACAGTATATTGTTTGGTACTTTGATTTCTAAGGTATATTTAGTTTATTATTAAAATAATTGATAATAATCTATAAAATTATTCTATTTTTAATTAGATAAATATTAGAGTATTTTTAGTGTTTATGTTTGCTTGGCATCTACAATACTAATTTGTGAAAAAAAAATACTCTATACCATACAATTTCTTTTCTCATTTGTTGAATTTTATTTTCTATACACACACATATACAAAACAAATCTCAAAGGCAAAAGTTTTCCATAGCACTGACAAGTAATAACAAATTAAATTGATAAACATTCAAATTTAGATAAATATTTAATTTATCAATCATATAATAAATGATAAATAAAAAATAGAATGTAGAATAATGAAATAATAAAAGTATGAAAGATATAAAAAAAAGAGAGAAAAAAATTAACCTCGAAGAATCTCTATGTAACTCTAAAATCTCTATTTTATTCTTCTATTGTATTATCGTAGAGTACTTTGTGAAGGAGATGATAAGATGAAAAGATAAAAGAAAATGAAAGAGTCTTGGAGAGGGAGAGCGAAAGAGAAAGAAAGAGATCTGGTTAGATAGTCGTAAATTTATAATGGAAGACAAAAAAATAAAAGAATAAAGAAAAGATTAAGACATAGAAACGTGGAGAGAGAGAATAGAAAAGAAAGAGAGAGAGGAAGAGAAAAAGACTCCTTGTAGATGTGGACCACTTAATAAATTTTATATTTATTATAATTATTAATTATCTTTGACTTTTAGTTCACTTACAAAAAAAATATTATATATTGTTTCATAAAAAAAAAATTTCAAAAGCTTGGGGGGCCCACATAATAAATATTTTTTATATTTTTATTAACATATCTAAATATCTATATTTTATATTAATTTTTTTTATGTTTAGGAGATCCGTCCCTGGCTGCATACTGCAGCAAGCATGGTGTTGGAGTTTTGTGATCTTCCAGCCCACCTTCTATGCAGCAAGGTTTCTAGAGTTCTTATTGGCCTGCGGCATTCATCTGGATGAGTCCTTCTTGCAAGAGGTATTCTAGTGCATACAAAGTCCATGCCAGAGGTGCATGGAGCTCGTGGAGGTGCATGTGGGAATTCAAGCAGCTATTTTGCATTTGGGTGCTCGAGATATTTTGGATCGATGGAGGTAAAAATTATTAGTTAGAATGATTCGATCTTATTAGTTAGATGATTGGGTATTAAGTGATCAGGACTACATGAAGGATTAGCCCAGGAATTCAGGGACAAAAATGTCGAATTAAAGACCGATGGATCCCAATCATGGGGTCTACATGCTGATAATAATAGAGAACAATCAATCGATTGGTGCAAGTGAATTTAGGGAGATTGGGACCTAGCAAAGGTACATGCTGATAATATGTGTGGCTTGGCTGAGGCAAGTTCACATTAAATGATGCTTATGGCATCGTTACCTTAGGATCTGTTTGGTTGGAATATGCTAAATTAGTTACAACTAATGCCTTGATATAGGGTTTGCCTGCCATCCAAAGTGCAAAAAATGCGTGCGGACGCTCCACTTGATCTACCCGCCACTGTACCAGTGCAAGGACGTGCTCCCCAACTTTTGCAAGCACAAGTGCAACCCCAAGCCACTCAACGACGAGTAGCAGCACTGCCGAGTCGCCTACCGTTGCGCGCATCCCCGCATATCTATTTCTATCCACGTAAATAAACTCGTTGCCTTGAGTTGGGTTATAATTCAGCCAGTGTGGCGTGCTTCCTGTACTTTAAGATGTGTGCTGTACCATGTTTTCGATCTATTAAATAATGATCAGCTCTCGGGGCTTTAATTTGGAATTTGTTGGAAGTTGATAAGGGTTCCCCGTTTCTCTATGGGCCAACCACACAGATGGAAGCTGTTCTTTAGCTCAGGCGGTACCGCTCTGCTTCCTAAAGGCTTGTCTTTAATTGTTTATCAAAAAAAAAAAAAAGGCTTATCTCTAATTCGGGGAAGTACAAGATTTAAAAAAAAAAAAGACTTGTCTTCGATTGACAAGACTGGCATAAAGCCAGGAGGAGATATGAATTCCGCTTTTGATGGTTCAGGGCTTCGAAAATTTATAATTATTTTTAAATAATGGCACCAACGGATACATGATTATATTATTTTTTTTATTCTTTTCGTTTATCAGATCTAAAGGTAATCTCCTTCCGCATTAGGACAGTGTGATCGTCAGCTTATATTAATAATAATAATAATTTTTTTATAAAAAATTTAAAAAATAAAAAATTTATATATAAAAAAATTTAAATTTATTATTAAATTATTATTTATTTTTAAAATTTTTCTATCTGACAAAAATTTATGAAAAAAACTTACCAACCAAAACTAAGCATCATTGTTTTATGGCAACAATCATTCATCGAAAAAATGTAAGGTAGTGAAGAAAATCTTATCCGACTTGATAATCTCTTAACCTTATTTAATTTAATTATCTCTTTTCCATTGATATAAACATTGAGTGTCAGCAGTTGATGAGGATATTAGCCTCAATATTTTTAAAATCAGACCAACTCAATTGGTTCGACAAGTTAAACTATGAATTGATCTTTTATCTGATCCAAAAAGATAATTTATAAGTGATTAAAATTTGATTAAATATAAAGATGATAATCGGATAGATTTTTTTGGATATATGATCTATCTTGAATTCTAATAGGATCTGTTTAACAATATCTTATAAGATTTGAAAAGATCTGAAATTTAAAGTTAAAATCTATTTGGATTTAAAAATAAATTAAAATTTGCTCCTCAGATATATATTTATTATCTATATCTGATTTTATATATATATATATATATATATATATATATATATATATATATATATATATATATATATAATGTATATTTTTATGTTGATCGATAATATTTTTATATTAGTTAAATTCTTATATATATATATATAATATTTTTATATTGATCAATAATATTTTTATATTAATTAAATTTTTATACATAAATACCCAATAGGAGAATTCGATCACGTTACTTGACAAGATTATTAATAATTTTGAAGCCCGGATGACATTTGAATTTCGCTTTCGATGATTAAAGGGTTAAATTTTTTTCTTGTGGGACGATGGCACCCATGGATAACCATGATAAGTAGGATCATTTTTTTTCTCTCTGTATCGCTTTCCGTATATAAATAACACGATTTTTCTTCTTAAATGATGGCACCCATCGTCTCTCTCTCCATACGCATTAATGGCACCCACGAATAACGATGATAGGCACGACACACCACCCCCCCCCCCCCCCCCCCCCCCCCCACCAAAACAACAACCCCCAAAATACATGAATAACGCATGTCCGAGCGACTACATGATAGGGCCGTATATTCGAACAACGTGATGGGACCCACATGTGTTATGACATTTTTTTTTTAATGCAAATGTTCAACAAAAAGGCAGTACTTGCAGCCAGTAATGCAAGCTCCTTAGCCTAACATGTTGTTGTAAGGTGCAGTCATACCATAGATGTTGGCCACGCGGTGGTGTGCTTAACAGTACCTTCATGAATAAAAATTTGACCTCCATCTTTCAATAGTCAAAATTCATATACAAAATATTTTAAAATATTTTAATTAAAAATAATTAAACTTTAAAATATAAATAATAATAAATAATTTTTATTTTAATTAATTAAAAATATATTAAAAAAATATTAGTGACGGTTATTAGCGATAATAAATTAATCATCGTTAATAAATATTTTTATCGATGATAACTAGCGACGGTAATTTTACCGTCACTAATAAAGACAGACGACTAGTGATGCTGGTATGGACTCAAACGATAATAAGTATTATGGGTGATGTTCATTTAAAAAAAAAAAATTTATAAAAATTTTTATTTTTTATAAATATTAAAAATATTTTTCAAAAAATCAAAAGATAAAATAGATAACCATATGAGTTTTCAGTCTAGATTTTTTTTTCAGAAATAAAAATAAAAAACTAAAAATTGCTAGTAATGCTAAACAAGCACAAAGTTCTACTTTTCATTATATTTCAGTGTTATGATTTTTTTGTTTGCAATCTTGTTATTGGCATGGCTTTCAGCCTTTGTATATCATTATCCTCTCAAATGAGATGCTTTTATGCGGGTCCATTAGGTTTTCAAGATAATAGTAGGTATCATTTTTTGATGCCTTTAAAGTGTGGTGTAAATATCTCAAAAATCAAAAATCCATATGTAACCATGTAAGAAGGGCTCAGGAAAATTGTGGTTGTGATGACCTTTTTGAGTCAGTAATTGGATGAAACTACTTAGATTTTTGCATTTAAAATTTTCTTAGTATAATTAAGAAAAAATTACAGCGACACTGTTTGAGGTTTTTCGTACAGCCACATCAGCAAACAATGGATTTATTAACCTCAAAGTCCTTTCATTTCAAAATTCAAATTATAAAATCTTTACCATATAGATGGCATGGTTCACCTGCCGATTTTTCCATTGGCTCTGGCTCACTATAAATTGAGGGAAGAGTGGAGGAGTGCAGCACAAAGAAGCAGTGTGATCGCTGAGAACAGACAAAAGAGGAGGCAGGATGAGAAGCGGTACGGTGGTTTTGGCACTAATGATGGTGCTGGCTGTTGTCTTCTTTGCCAACAACTCCTTCGCCCAAGATGAGGTTAATTACCAGGCACCAAGCGAAGGTGGTAATGCACATCCAACTCAGTTCCTTGGGATTTCTTTCAAGGCTATTATTACTTGAGCTATGATCCACAACAAGTATGTGAGGGAACTAACATTAATCTTCTCTCCTTTGGTTTATATACAATAAAAAAAAATATTGTAGACGATGCTGTTGGTACTCGATGGCCGTGCTGCAACAATTGCGGTCCATGCACCAGATCTATACCGCCACGATGCCAATGCCTCGATGTAGTGAAGGCCTGCCATCCAAAGTGCAAAAATTGCGTGCGGTTGCCCTTCCCGATCATCCCGCCGATCTTCCAGCCACGGTACCAGTGCAGGGACTGGATCCTCAACTTTTGCAAGCGCAAGTGCGACCCCAAGCCACTCAACGACGAGTAGCAGCACTGCCGAGTCGCCAACCGTTGCGCGCATCCCCGCATCTCTATTTCTATCTACGTAAATAAACTTGTTGCCGTGAGTTGGGTTATAATTCAGCCAGTGTGGTGTGCTTCCTGTACTTTAAGATGTGTGCTGTACCATGTTTTCGATCTATTAAATAATGATCAGCTCTCGGGGCTGTAATTTGGAATTTGTTGGAAGTTGATGAGGGTTCCCTGTTTCTCTATGGCCAAACTAGACAGATGGAAGCTGCTAGTTAGCTCAGGCAGTACCGCTCCGCTTCCTAAAGGCTTGTCTTTAATTCGGGGGAGTACAAGATTTTTTAAAAAAAAGAAAGGCTTGTCTTCGATTGACAAGACTGGCGACATGCCCAGATGATATCTGAATTCCGCTTTTGATGGTTCAGGGCTTCGAGAATTTATAATTTTTTTTAAATAATGGCACCAACGGATAACTATGTTATACGATCTTCTCCCTGCTCTCTTTCCGTACATAAATGTCACGGATCTGAGAAAACATGGCTTATCGGGAGGTTTGCTTGGTAGCACCGTCACATTATTCAGTAGGCTCGTAAGTAAAGCCAACAAAAAAACCTACACATCAGTTAATTATTTATTAATTATTATTTTTAATAAATTGTGATTAATTATCAAATAAAAAAAATCAATCAAAACCCATAAAATATTTTACCTATGATAAAATAAGTCTATCTAATAATTTCTCTCTTCATATGGATAGAAATTTGACCTCCATTCTTTAATAGCCAAAGTTTCAAAAGATAATCGTATCCTAAAAAAAATCTCAAAAGATAAAAAATTCATATGCAAAAAAAAAAAAATCTTATATTCATTATTGAGCTGCCATTTATTTTTGAGATTTTTTCATCTCAAAAAAAATTATGAAAAAAAACTCACCAACCAAAACTAAACATCATTGGTTTTTGGCAACAACCATTCATCGGAGAGATATAAGATATTGGAGAAAATCTTATCTAGTTTGATAATCTCCTAACCTCATTTAGTTTAACTATCTCTTCTTCAACGATACAAACATTGAGTGTCAGCAAATGATGAGGATATTAGCCCCAATATTTTTAAAATTAGGCTAACTCAATTGGTTCGACAAATTGAACTATGAATCGATCTTTTATCTGGTCTAAAAGGATAATTTATAAGTGATTAAAATTTGGTCAAAACAAAGATGGTAGTTGAATAGATTTCTTTGGATATATGATCCATCCTGAATTCTAATAGGACCCATTTAGCAACATCTTATAAGATTTGATAAAGGTCTAGAATTTAGAGTTAAAATTTATTTGGATTTAGAATTAATTTGGGATTTGCTCCTCGATATATACTTATTACCTATATCCGATTACATACATGCATGCATACATACATACATACATACATACATACATACATACATACATATATATATATATATATATATATACATACATATATATATATATATATATATATATATATATATATATATATATAATTTTTATAAAGTATATATTTTTATGTTGATTGATAATATTTTTATATTGTTTAAATTTTTATATATAAATACCCAATAGGAGGATTCGGTCACGTCACTTGGCAAGACTACTAATAATTTTAAAGCTAGGATGACATTTGAATTCCAATTTTGATGATTCAAGATTTTGTGTTAAAATTGTTTTCTTCTAGAAAGAATGATCAAATCTAGGCCAGTAAAATTAGATAGTTTGATAATCGGTGCATATTCGACAAGTGGTTGATTGTTCTTATCTAGGAGTGATGTTGATCAGTTAAATCATATAGAAGAAAATGTGGTTTAGGTCATAAATTGTAGTCCTATCTCTAGTTAATTTCGTTGATATTCCTAGGTAATTATAACAGTTACAGTGACAAAATGGAAAGTTTATGACATAAGGTCTATCAAGATTTTGGGTTAAAATTTTTTTCTTCCAGAATAATGGCACCCATGGATAACCATGATAAGTAGGATCCTTTTGCTCTCCATACATGAATAACACGAATTTTCTTCTAAAATGATGGCACCCATTGATAACTATGATAGATACGAACCGACACCGCGCCACCCCCGCCCCGCCCCCCCCCCCCACGTATTAATGGCACCCATGGATAACGATGATAGGTACAACCCTACATGAATAACACATGTCCAAGCCACTGCATGATCGGCCGTATATTTGAACAACATGGTGGGACCCTCATGGAATATGACATTTTTTTTTTTTTACACAAATGTTCAACAAAAGGGCAGTACTTGCAGTCTATAATGCAAGCCCGTTAGCCTGATATGTTGTTGTAAGGTGTAGAGATACCGTCGATGCTGACCACACAGAGGTGTGCTTGATGGCACCTTCATGGTTAGAAATTTAACCTCTAAATTTTAATAACTAAAATCTGTCGAGATGGTAACCAAAAACAACCAACATCTTGTTGATATTTATTTTTAAAATTTTTAAATAATTATACTTATATTTTTATAAAATCTATTTAACATAGATGGTCATATATGTGCAGTTTCGATTTTATGATCATCATCATATAAATAATTAAAATAGTAACAAAAATTATTTATCTAAAAAATTATTTTAATATGATGTCATTTAGCATTTTGATCATTCATTTTTTATATAATGATCGAAACCATTCCGTATTGAATTGACCATGACAATGATGACTGATTAAAGTAAAAATTTGATAGTATACTATAAATATTATCGAGATTATCATTATAAGTTTTCAGATTTATTAGTGGTCTCTATCTATTAGACCATCATGCGATCATTTGTGATCGTCGAAACTAAATTTTATTGATCGATATAGCCAGGACTGTCGGATCGAGGTGATTTTTTGTGACGATACTCTAACAATAATTATTTAGATAATAAATGATGAAGGTAGACTTTAAATTTTAAAAGTATACTATATTCGGATATATGTGAAGGTGTGGAAGGTTATTAGCAACGGTAACATTGCTGTCACCAATACAACTATTAGCGATTAAAATCTTTTTAGCGATAACTGATTACATTGCTAATAAAAAATATTATTAGCGACGACTGAGTTATTAGCGATGGTATTAGCGACGAAAGTCATGCCATCGTTAATAATTTTGAAAAAATTATTTTGAAAATTTGATGAAATTATTAGCGATGAATTTTTATTTTTAGAAATAAAAATTTTCATCGCTAATTCCGTCACCGACGTTATTAGCGACGGCAAGTTTGCCATCACTAATAGTCTTTTATAAAATCAAAATATTTCCCTCCCCACTCATTCTCTCCCGTTCCCGCCCCCAATCCCCCTTTTTGGTGTTCCCACCCCCCAACCTCCCTCTCCAGCGTCCTATAGTCGCTACAACCTCACTGGCCCCATCTCTGTGCTGGCCCGACCCCGAGCCAACCTCATCGGACCTTGCCCCACCGCCCTCACGGCCCACGGACCCACTGACCTTAGCCCGCAGCCCCGCCCCTGCCCTGCCGCCCCCCATGGCCCTGCCACCCCCCATGGCCCCGTTGCCCCCAGCCCATGGCTCGACTCCATTGGCCCTCGAGCCCCCACCTTGGCCCCACAGCCTTGGCCCTGGCCCCGCCACTGCCCCGGCCCTGCTGCCCCCAGCTTGCGGCCTAACTCCACCGACCTCTGAGCCCCTGCCCCGACCCCACAGCCCCCGCCCTGGCCCCACCACCCCCAGCCTACGGTACCACAGTCCCTCGTGCCGACGTTGCCACCCCCAGCCTATGGCCCCGAGCCAGCCGCCTCGACCCTACCCCCGCTGCTCTTGCCCCACGATCCATCCTCGCATCAACACTGTGAGTATTAGCGATGACTAATGTTGTCTACTATTAGTGGTGGCTAAAGTATCATCACTAAAAATTAATTAAATATTGATTTAATTAATTAGTTAGATAATTAATTAATTAATTAGATACATGGGACTTGGGTCTGGGCATGCAGAGTATTCAGATCGAAGGAAGGTGCCGGGCAGCATTGCAAACATGGGATCTGGACGTGTCCTGCGTGTCCAGACCTTGGATCATAGCTAACGTCCAAGGCATCTAACCCTCGCACGACTAGTGTGCTTAAGCCGATGGAAGGCAACGTGCATTATTAATTATGTGTTAATTTTAATAAAATTTATATTACATAGAGCGATAGATCTGTCAGTTGATTGATATACATATTCTAATGTATCCATATATTTATTTATTTTTTTACGAATGAAAGAATTATGTATATTGATCAATTGATTGTCCACTATGGACAGTTTAAAAAATATAAGTAATTCTATAAGTCATTACAGAAATCAAACGGTATGCTGAGGGTTCAAAAAAAATTTTTGGATAGCATTTTCCTTTTATTCTCCCTATACGGAAGAACTAAGGAGAAATGCTATCTAATTTTTTTTTGATCCCTGTTGCACATCGTTTAATTACTATAATGGATCTATAGAATTAATACATTTTCTGATGGGATAGAACCTATCTTTATCTATTAGTTGATGATAGGATGCATTTACTATGTAAGCCATTTTGAATGATAAAATAGTATTTAGCAATTATCTAGTATTTATGTATATATATAATTCTTAGATAGTCTGCCATGGACCATAGTTGGATGGACCATCGACTAGTTGATAGAGAGATTTCTATTGAATATAGGGAGGATGTAGAGTATTTCTGTGATTTTATTTTTGAAAATGTGGCACTCTTGTATCAAGGATGGGCTTGTTGTCCTTATAATAGATGTGGCAATAAAGAAATATTTGATGGAGATACAATTACTGTCTATTTATATAAAAATAGATTTATGCTCAACTATAAGCATTGGTACCTACATGAAAAATTATGGGAGAAAGTTGTAAGGATTAGAATCGAGCAGGACATGGACATAGATAGAATATTGGACATGGTTATGGGTACGGTCGGTCCTGAATTTAACTAGAATATAGAAGTGATTCAAAAATTGGTAGCAATGATTTCTACCGTATGCTAAAAGATACTGATGAACCACTATGATCGAGATGTGAAACACATACTATACACTGCAACAAAATAGATTATTAGTGACAAAAAATTTTCGTCACTAATAATCTATTTTCGTCGCTAATAGTTATTAGCGATAAAATTTTCATCACTAATATTTGATCGTCAATAATCATGTCGTTGATAATATTTTATGATAAAAAATATATTTTACTACTAATAATGATTATTTACGATGAATAATTTTCATCGTTAAAAAATTTTATTTTAATTTTTGATGAAAAATTTTAATCATAAAAAAATATTTACGATAAATTATAACATCACTAATAAATAAAAAATTAATAATGATGAAAATTTTTTTATCACTATTAATTGAATTAAATTTTTTTTAAAATAAAATTTTTAAAAATTTTAGCAATGAAAAATTTATGTCGCAAAAAACTTTTTTTGCAATGAAAACTTTTCGTCGCTATTAATTTAATAATTTTTTTTAAAAAAAATTAAATTTAAATAATATTAATGATATAAAACTTACATCATAAATAAGATAATTTTTGATAAAAATTTTTATTGCTAATAATTATTTTCAATGAATAAATTTTTATCGTTATTAATTATATATAAAATTTTAATAATTTTATATTTATTAAAAAATTAAATTATCAAAATAAAATATTTTTGATGATCAATATTTTGTTGAGAATAATTTCATCGCTAATAATTTAAACATATTTTTTTAAAAATAATTTATGAATATATATTTTTAATTTATATTTATAATATTTTTTATAAATAAAAAATAAAAAATAAAAATAAAAAATTTATATAATAAATTGATAAATAAATTTTACTATTTTATTATATTAAATTAAAATTATAAGAGATTTAAAATAAAAATAAAAAAATACATGAAGAAGTCGTCTAGTGTCGGCATTTAGAGAACAAGCTGGAGAAGGAGAGTGCTCGAAAGAGCTCGAACCAGCCTACTGCTGCCTCAACAGCTGTATTCTCTACCCTATTTGCACCATCCGCTCCATCATCTAGATCTGGAGCAACTGATACTCATTGACATATGCAGTCAACTCTTGAGCTCACTGCTTAGCCTGTTGTCGATCCATGACAACCTGCTATCGATCCTCGACAGCTTGCCTCTACACCTCTATCAGTCAAGTCTCGCACGCAGAATGGATGTCAGCCCTAGATGAGCGTGAGGATGAGGGAGCAGTGATCCCATACTCTAGATGTTAAGATTTGATGCTTCAAGATTCGATCCATATTGAATCTATAGCAAAGTCTGTGATGAAAAACAGAGTCCAACGAAACTAAGATCACCCCAAATGGAGCTCAGATGGAGAAGATATGCGCTTTTGAAGCTTGCATGGAATTCGAGGCAACAGAGGGCTGGCGGCGGTGCGGCCGCGCGTGGCAGGGCATGGCCCAGCACATAACAGCATGTGGGCCAGGCGAGCAGGGCGCGGCTCGGTGTGGGCGCGTGGTCGGACCCAGGCATGGGAGGCTCGGGCCCAGGCGCGGGCGTGGCCTGGGCCCAGGCGTGGGCGCGGCCCAGTCCCACATGTGGGCCGGCCCAAGCCAAGGCACCGCGCCCGGGGCCTGTACCCCGATCCATCGTGGATCAGGTGGTCCACGGCGCAGCACGTGGACTGTGTGAGCATTTTCCATGCATTTAGTGCAGTCCACGGTATTGTTTCGTAGACCGACGCATGATCAAATGGTCCGAGTGGTTTGTGATGATGATCTGACAGCTGGAAAGATTTATGGCTTGGTTTAGGACTCCTAATTCTAATCTAATCCAATGTTTTAGCCCTTTTGGGCCATTTTTGGGTGTGGCGGCTTGGTTTTCCTCACGAAAAAGGGGTTTTATGCATTGCACAGGCCATGAGGTCGCACAGAAACCAAAGAAACGAACCCGTGAAGATAGAAGAATGCCATACGCTTGAGAGAAAAGAAGCAAGAGGCTCTTGGACAGCGGACAGCGATCGCTTCAGGGGTTCAGGGGGTCTTCTAAGAGAGAAAGGTTTTGTTAGGAAAAACTTTTTGTGAGAGAAAAATTGGGTATACGAGGGTTTAGGATGAGATCTCATTTTATAAATTTTTTTTTTATAGTAAAGTTTGCATGCCCTGTGGAGGTGAGCCCTTTTGTGGTTGATCCACGAATTTTGATTGTTTTGTTTTATTTCTTCTTTTTTCCTGATGCATCGCATGGTACCGAAAAGGTCTTGAGAGGTGGTGTCCTGGCCAGACATCCGCCAATAAGTGGTATCAGAATGAGACGGTATAAAAATATAGATTACAACGGTGGTGAGCAAGACTGAAGATGGAGAAGATAAGAACAATCAAGATGGAGATCAACAAGTTTGATGATAAGAGCAATTTCTCCTTGTGGCAAGCAAGGATGAAGGACGTGCTCATCCAATAAGGGTTGATCGATGCTCTCTTGTGCAATGAGAAGCCGACCACCATGGAGGTGCAGGATTGGAGATGGGTACAGATGCAGATGGTGAGTACCATCCATATGTTCCTGACGGATAAGGTGGTGATCCATGTACTGGGTGAGACTTCTCCGATGGTGCTGTGGTCGAAGCTTGAGAAGTTGTACATGGCAAAATCTCTCACCAATATTCTTTTCCACTGGAGATAATTTTATCAGCTATGGATGGCTGAGGGACAGAGCATGTAGGAGCATCTTAGCCACTTTCAGAAGATCCTCACCGACCTCCTCAGCATTGATGAGAATATTGAGGAGAAGACTAGGGTGCTGGTTTTGCTGGCATCGCTTTTCTCTTCGTACGAGTCTTTGGTGACTACTAGTGGGGAAGAGCACCATCAAGATGGATGAGGTCACTGCGGCGATACTCCAAAATAAGGTTCTCAGGAGGGAGAACCCGGCTTTGAGCTCAGGTGGCGGTAGCTCAACTTTGGTGGCTTCTGAAGGAGCAGGAGGCAGTAGACGGAGCGACAGGAGATCACGATGAGGGTGGTCCAAGTTCAGGAGGGACTTGAGCAAAATCAGGTGCTATCTGTGTGAGGAGTTGGGGTATCTAGCCAGAGATTGCCCTCAGCTCAAAAATCGGACAGTGGCTACTGTAGCAACGACCGGCAGTGATTTAGATGGAGATGTCCTGGAGATATCTGAAGAGGTATCTACTTCTTTCCAGCAGTAGATATTAGATTTTGCATGCACCCATCATGTATGTTGTAGATAGAAGTAGTTTGACTCCTTGAAGAACAGTGAGGGCACTGTATATCTACCGGATGGATCGAGCTGTGTGATCAGAGGTATCAAGATGATCAGCTGGAGACACATAATGGTGCAATGAAAAGATTGGAGGAGGTTTGATATAATCCGATTTCAGACGTAATCTTATCTTACTTAGCAGACTGGATTCGAGAGGCTACAGGATAGTAGCTGGTGGAGAAATTCTGAGGGTGCTATGCGATGATAGAATTATGCTAGAGGAGAAGAAAAGGAGCAGAGGATATTATTACCTGACGGAGAGCTCAGTGCGAAGTGGAGCTTTGGGAGCCAGATGGAGCCCAGAGCGAGGTGGAGCTCCAGGTGGAAGTGGATCGGGCATGAGATACGAGACATGAAAGGATGAGAGGTGACGTCGCAAGGTGAGATTCCTATTACCGCAGGATGATGCCCTGAGTAGGTCTCAAATCAGGAGGAGCACAGCATATGATGAAGATAGGATCGAGTGTCCTAGCTCAACTTCCATGTTTGCCCATCTATGATCAGCAGGCGAATGCCCCAGGGCATAGGGATCAGGAGATCCAGAAGCTCTCAGAGTTAGGAGGAGATCGAATATCGAGTCGAGATAGAAATTGTTAAGATCTGATGCCTTGAGATTCTATCTAAATTGAGCTCACGGTGAGGTCCGCGATGAAAAATGAAGTCCAACGAGATCAAGATCACCTCAAATGGAGCTCGGATGGAGAAGATACGTGCTTTTGAAGCTTGCACAAAATTTGAGGCATCGGAGAACCACCGACGGCCGATGACAGGCCGACGAAGCGACCATGGTACGGTCGCGCATGGTGGGGAATTGCCCAGTGTGTAGCAGCGCATGGGCTAGGTGCACAGGGTGCGGCCCGGCACAAGGCGCGCGGCCCGGCCTGGGTGTGGGCTCACGGGGTGCTGCCCGAGCCCAAGCACCCGACGTGGGTGCAGTCCTGGTGCTTGACGTGGGTGCGGCCCAAGCCCAGGCACTGCACTTGGGGCCTGTACCCCGGTCCACCATCGATTGGGAGGTCCATGGCCCAGCACATGGACTGCATGGGCATTTCCCATGCATTTCGCACGGTCCACAATACTGTTCCGTGGATTGATGTGCGCTCAAATGGTCCAGGTGGTTTGCGGTGATGATCCGATGGCTAGGAAGGTTTATGGCTTGGTTTAGGTCTCCTAATCCTAATCTAATTCAATGTTTTAGCCTTTAAAAGGGCCTGAGAACCATTTTTGGGTGTAGCGGCTTGGTTTTTCTCACGAGAAAAGGGTTTTGTGCAGCGCGCAGGTCGTGAGGTCGCACAAAAACCAAAGAAGTGAACCCATGAAGATAGAAGGACACTGTACGCTTGAGAGAGAAGGAGTAGGAGGCTTCTAAACAGCAGACAGCAGACAACAGTCACTTCAGAGATTCAGGGGGGTCTTCCAAGAGAGAGAACTTTTGTGAAAGAAAACTTTCTGTGAGAGAGAAATTGGGTGTATGAGGATTGATGATGAGATCTCCTCTTGTAAAATTTTATTTTCATAGTAAAGTTTGCATGCTCCGTAGAGACGAGCCCTTTTGTGGCTGATCCACATATTTTGATTATTTTGTTTTATTTCTTCTTTCTTCCTGCTGCATCGCACGGTACCGAAAAGGTCTTGGAAGGTAGTGTCCTATCCAGACATTCACCAACACTAGATCCCTAACATAACAGGATCTCGTACCAAGTACTTGTTCATAGATCTCATCATCTGTGGGTACAATTGAGCCCTTAAGGATAGGCTGGGATCTTATGTCTGTCATACGGTCCTAAAAATTAAAGTTATAGCTATTTTATATTTATAATAAAAATTAGACTATGAATAAAAAATAATTAAGAAAACTTACAAAGAGCTCCTGGCTCTCCGTCGTCCACTCTCCTGATTGTCGCTGGTGGGTCTGTTGGTAGATATCAATCCTATTAGGAAGCCCGCTACTCTCAAAATCTCTCTGTAATTTAAGAATTAATTAAAAAAAATTTAAATAACTAAAAAATTATATGCTAATTAAAAATTAAAAATTACTTATTATGTACACTATGTGATGAGCGAACGACCTCGAATCCTCATAATGAGGTACGATCTGTTTTATCTGATTCACGACGTTCTGGGTATATCTTCTCTATACAGTTACCAGTCAAATTAGTAGATAACAAATTTAATTTAAGAATAAAAGATTTAATCATTAAACTCTAAAAAAAAAATTTGGATGTGTAGCCTGATATGTCGGATCTTCGTAATACTGGCATATGACAGTCCAATCATCTATAGTGATATTGTCATAAGGCTGCTACTGCACTGCCTTCTCCCTATTATCCTACACCACATAGTACCAATGCTGATGCATATGATAGCGATAATCCTTGAAATGCAATGATAAATGAGTATCCATGGCTCGCCTCACATGATCCTCCTCAAAATCAATGATGTCGAATACACCTTGCCAATAACAAATATTAGAAGAATATTATACAAATTCAATATTCATAATATAATTTATTTTATCTATAAGTGGGTGTATAAAACTTTTCTTTGAGTTGGTAGAACATGACGTCAATCGAAGAGCGTCATGGGGGCATAGCTACGACATATGATGTCCAGCTCAGTTTGTCACGGCTTGCATCATCCCTTAATAAGCCTAGTGTAGCCGGTTGGTATCTCGATACGAAGACACTATCTTGGGTGCTCGCATCTCTAACATTCTAGAGTGAGGTTCTTCAATCACCCTCACCTCACTATTGATGAAGACTGGCCTAAAACAACAATAAATAAATCATTAGTATGATAGCTATCTAAATAAAAAATTTAATTTTATTATATAAAAAGTATAATAATACCACTCGAACCCATCTCACTCGAACCCACCTCATTGGGACTTGCCAGTGCAGAATCTTCGGATAATGGAGCCGATGTGGTAACGGAGATCGATGAAGGTGTCTCAACCTCTGGGGTAGACTGTGAATGCGAATGTCATTGTCTGTCTTCTGATGCCATATCTGCAATAATTGACATATAAATAAATATAATATTAAATAATAATAAAAAAAATAAATTATATTCTAATGAATATAATTATATCGCATACTATTATTGCAAGAGAAGATTGAACGAAGAATATAGATCTACTCATCAATATTCATATCTTCCTCAATATGTAGATCCTCCTCCAAATCATGATAATTGATATATTTGTTGTCTTCTATCTCATCATCATTTATCAACCGATCATTGCCCTCCGACTCATCAAGATTAAATACAAAATCAGCTTCAATTTCGTTGGATGGCAGATCAGCCCTATTCAAAGGTGTCGTTACAAGTTCTTCGTCAATAAAAAGATGGGCTAACGTTTGTTCTTCTTGTTGCCCAGCTATGCAACCCAAGAGAGGGGGTGAATTGGGTTTCTAAAAATTTTAGGCTTAATTAATTACTTATGATGAATGAGAACAAAGACTTTAATTCAAGATTAATAACCTAAAGCAAGAATGCAAGGATATAATAAAGAAATAAAGAGAAACAATAAAGCACACCACAAACACAAGGATTTATAGTGGTTCGGTGCCAACCTTGCACCTACATCCACTCCCCAAGCTCCTACTTGGAAATTTTAATCCACTATACTTGTATTCAACCCGAATATAAAACGTCGGAAACTCCGATACTAGCTATCCCAAGCTAGTCTACTTGTTTTTCGGGTACAAGTCAACCCAAAATACTCCGATTTCAGGTTCGGATCAACCTTCCCTTGTTTTGAAAATTCTCCAAAAACAAGAACAAATACTCACAAAGAGTAAAATAGCTTAGAGCACAAATTAATACAATAACAGCTCCTTAAATGAGCGAATATAACAATAAAAATACTTTACTCAAATGAAGAATCTCCTTTTTGGATTTTCTCAAGGTGGATGAACGCTTGAATGAATGCTTGAGAAGAAGATGATCTTTGATTGAAGACTTCTTGAAGGCTTTGAAAGATCTCTTGATCAAGGTTGAACAATAGGCTTGAAAAATCCTCTCTTTGAATGCTCTTGCTTTTCTTTTTCACAATCTCTCGTGTATATTGTGGATCCTCTCTCTTATTCTTTTGGGTATTTCGTTGATCTCAGGCTTTCTCGTGTAGATTTTGGATCCTCTTGTATATATGTTTGATCTCTGCAATTTCTTTCACCATTTGAAACCTTTTATAGCCTTAAGAAACAAGAGAAAATATTTTAGACAGATAAAGAGCCGTTAGAGCAATTTTAGGAAGCATAAAAGGCAATTAAAATGGACAAAAAAATAGCCGTTGCTGACATTTTCCATCGCAGGGGTCGACTCATGAGTCGACTCATGCTTCAGGGGTCGACTCATGAGTCGACCTCTGTTGCAAAGACCAGAGATTCAGTTTCTGGATTTTTTTGGCTCAAAATAGCAGAAGTCGACTCATGAGTCGACTCATGCCTTGTGGGTCGACTCATGAGTCGACTCACAGGTCGTGCCAAGCCAGAAAACTAGCGTGCCAAGGGGAATTTTTGCGTGCCAATCGGCTCATAGTGCCATGAGTTGACTCATGAGTCGACTCATGCACTTCAAACCTTCATAACTTCAAAAATATAAGTCTAAAAATAATGAAATTTTCACCAATAGATTACAAATCATTTGTTCTACCAAATGATACTATCAAATCAGGATTTTAGTGAAATTACGATTTTGCCCTTGAAGAGCATAAGAACTTTTTCAATTTAAAATTATTTGTATCCCTTCAATCTGCTTTGTAATCATCAAAATCAATCTAGGAGCAACAATCTTCCCCTTTTTGATGATGACAAAATATTTGAACAAAAGCATTTATGTGAATCAATAATTTCAAAAGAATGCATTATAGATTTATATGCTTGAAAAGAGTAAGATTCTTTTGGCATGTAATATAAATGGTCATATACAAAAATAGTTTGTCTATTTTCTTAAAGATTTGAAGATATGCTCATTGGAATATGTGATTTTGGTGTTAGAGCGGAAAACTTGTTTTTGTTATCAGATTAAGCTGTATTTTGAAAATTTCATTCTCATTTGATTTTAGTTTTAGCATCAGAGCAAAAAATACTTATGTGCTTTAATTGCTTTATGATAAAAAATTATGTGTGCCAAAGTATGTTTAAGAGTTGATTTTGAAAGTGTATTAGCTCATTTTGAGTTTAAGTTATATCAAAGCAAAATAAATTTTGCAATGTATCAGAGCAAGAAAATAATTTTACAATGTATCAGAGAAGATTTTGTAATGTATCAGAGAAAATTTTATAATGTATCAGAGCAAGTTAAAAAAAAAATTTAAGATGTATTAGAGTAAGTTAAATTTCTTAAGATGTATCAAGGTAAATAAAATTTCAAAAGATGTATCAAAGCAAGTTGGAATTTTTTTTTTTTTTAAAGTATATCAGAGTATATTAAAATTTTTAAAGTAAATCAGAGCATATGTAAAGAAGTAATTTAAAAGTTACATAATTGTATTGTACTTAGCATTGTACTTTTGATATTGTTCTTTAAATTCTTCAATTCATTCATTAATTTCTCATAATTTGTAGTTTTGCTTTTGATGGGTTGCTTTTTCTTTAATTGCTCATAATTTAATTGCTTTTTGTTTAATTTCTGTCTGATACTAAATTTCTCATAATTTAGGATTTTGCTTTTGAATAATTTAGGGTTTTGCTTTTGAATAATTTAGGGTTTTGCTTTTGATGAGTTGCTTTTTATTTAATTTCTCCCCCTTTTTGACATCATCAAACATGGTTAACTTCTCCTTTTTCTGAAACATTCTTTAATTTCTCCCCCTTTAGAGTTAATCACAGATATTTGCTCCCCCTTAATACAGCAATTATTAACAGCAAACAACAACAAAGAGAAGACAATATTTCAACAAGGAGAATATATATAACCAAAATATGATCAACATCATTACAAAAGGTAGAAATAAAAGATGATTCCAATAAAATCATAATTGTTTCAATACATAGTTCTTAATATAAAAATTAATCAGTTAATTGTCAATACATGGCCCCCAAAAATACAGATCCTAGAACAAAACACTAACACCTAGGATCTAATAATGATCAAGACAAGTCATGGATCGGAGTCATCAGATATGGGATGAGAAGCTGATGGATCAGAAGTGCGTCCTCTACCCCGTCTGCCTCTGGCACGAGCAGGAGAGCGAGATGAACTGGGAGGCTGAGAACGCTGAGAGGCTAAGGACTGAACAGAGAGGGTGAGTCTAATGGAATCAAGTACGTTCAGTGCTCTGGAAACAGACTGTAGTAGAGCAGTGAACTGAGTGGTTGCATGCTCACTCGATCCTCGGATCTCTTTCCTCAGTAACTCATATCCACCTTCTAGTGCTCCTCTGAGCCTGCCAGCCTCTGCAGTGAGGTCTGTGACCTCAATAGTTGACTCCTGTGGCTTGGGATGGGCCAAAGCAAGGACTTGCCCCTGCAAGTCAAGAACTCTGCCAGTCAGTCTCCAGACTGTGTCCTCAAGCTGCTGGATCCGGATGGACTGATCTGATATCATCTGAAACACAGTGGAGATGTGGGGAGTAATGGTCTGATCAGAAGAGGTGGCTCCTGGTGCAAAAAAAGTACTACTCCACTGGCTAGACAGCAAAGAAGCCACACGCTGTGATATATGCTCGATCTGATCGTCAGCCAGTCTGAACTCTGAATGAGGTGCTCTGCTCTCTGGCTGATACACTGGTGTGGGCATCCTTGTAAACTCTGAAGGGCCAGCCTCTGTATCAGGAATGAACTGGATATTTGGTGATGCTGCCCTGAAGTCATGGACAGGAGATGATGGACCTTCTTCTTCTACTCTGCCTTCAGTTCTGTCTTCAGCTCTATCTTCAGTTCTCTCTTCAGTTCTTTCCTCAGATCCCTTGATCCAACCACCATCAGTCTTTGTAAATCCCATTCGGTGTAGGGTGTGTTGGTTGAAAGTGTCCACATGAGAGAGCTTTGTAGAAGCCTCCCCCTCATAGCTAACTCCAAACCTCCTAAATACTCTAGTAAGGGCCATACCATACGGCAAGTGTGCCTTGGATCTGTTCAAAGTCTCTCTCATGGCCTCTATCATAAGTGCAGGGAGGTTCAGGGGGGTCTGAGTGATGACATGAAACATGATACATACATCTCTGCTGGAAAGTAAATCATGCCTACCACTCCTAGGAAAGAAGAGCTTTGTTACCATCTGATGCAGGATCCTCATCTCAATGGACAAAATCTTTGCTTCTAACTTATTTAAACTTCCTGAATAAGTTTCTCCTAGAATAATTCTGATCCCCTCTTCTTTTATTGGGAGTTCCATATAAGAGTAACCTTCACTAGGCAACTGAAGTATTTCTCCCAATATCCTAAAATCCAAGCAGATATCAATTCCTTTGACTGTTGAAGTCACTGACCCTTCTCCATAAAGTAGATTCTGGTAGAATTCTCTAACTAGGTCAACATAGGTGACTTCCTTAAGGGAGCAGTAGAGTTCCCATCCTTGATTTTTAAATATTACTTGCAAAAGTAAAGCCCTCTTTCTCAAAGAACCAAAAATCTATATTCTTTCCAGTTTCGACTTTTCTATCAGAAAGAGGATTCACACTGGGGCTTAGAAAGGATTGAGAGGGACCTTGAGCAGATACTGAAACTGGAGTGGGAGCAGTTGAAGACTGAGCATGCCTTTTCTTTCGGACAATTTCTTCAGGCTCACGGATTGACTTTCTTCTTTGGGGAAGCTTCATCTTTGGAGCCATATCCAATTTTGTAGCAGGTAAGAAGACTTGGAGGAACACTTGAATGAGTGGAGGAGGGATCACAAGAGAGTGAAGAAGGATTTTGGTGGAGAAAAGAAGTGGATTTGGAAAGATCGGTGAAGTGCTAGGGCACGTTCCAACCGCGCCAAGCAATGTGAGAAAGCACAAAAAATCCCTTTTCAAGGTGGCGATTTTTGGTGGAGAGGAGGAGGGAGAAATGCCTCGAACTAGATCCTTGGATTTGGAGCAAAAGGAATTTGAGAAGTCGGCTTTTGGAAGGAGGAAGATGAGAGGATGGGTCGGCTCATGAACAGTAACCCATATAAAAACAATGAGCCCGTTGGAAGTTGGTGGGATTTACAAGTTTGCCATTGAGTCGACTCATGGGGGTCGACTCATGAAGTTCAGAAAATCAGGAAAAATGTGAATAAATTCCAAAAAAATTTGAAATTTTGGGAGAAGGAGTTTTGCTCAATGATAAGTTTTTAGAATGATAAATTTGAGCTTTTGGGATCAGGATAGATGTTGAAAATTGAGCTCTAAGAATTAATTCTTAGAAATTGAGAAAAGTTTAGGCATATGGATCTAGAATTCCTAGATTTCTTCTAATTTCACAGAATCTATCCTCACTAAGGGCCTTTGTAAAGATATCAGCTAATTGGTTTTCAGTGCAAACATATTCAAGAATTACATTTTTGTTTTGAACATGTTCTCTTATAAAATGATGTCTTATTTCAATATGTTTGGATCTTGAGTGTTGAATTGGATTTTTAGATAGATTTATGGCACTTGTGTTGTCACATCTTATTGATGTTTCATTAAGTTTGATTCCAAAGTCTTCGAGTTGTTGCTTAATCCACAAGATTTGAGCACAACAACTTCCGGCTGCAATGTATTCGGCCTCAGCCGTAGACAGTGCCACCGAATTTTATTTCTTGCTAAACCATGAGATTAGGTTAACTCCAAAAAATTGGTAAGTTCTACTTGTGCTTTTTCTATCTAATTTACATCCAGCAAAATCAGCATCTGAATATCCTAATAAATCAATTTGAGAGTCCTTAGAGTACCATAACCCTAGAGTTTGAGTACCATTTAAGTATCTAAAGATTCTTTTAACAGCATTCAAATGAGATTCTTTAGGATTAGATTGATATCTAGCACATAAGCAAACACTAAACATGATATCAGGCCTACTTGCAGTTAAATATAATAATGAGCCAATCATACCTCTATAGTATTTTAAGTCTACACATTTACCTTCATCATCCTTGTCAAGCTTACATGAGGGACTCATTGGTGTGCCAATTGGTTTGCAGTTCTCCATTCCAAATCTTTTGAGTAGTTCCTTGGTGTACTTGCTTTGGGTGATGGAGATTTCCTCTTTTGATTGTTTGATTTAGAGTCCGAGGAAGAAGGTGAGTTCTCCCATCATGCTCATCTCGAACTCCCCCTGCATAAGCTTAGCAAAGTCTTGACAAAGGGATTCATTAGTAGACCCAAAAATTATGTCATCAACATAAATTTGTATAACTAGCATATCATTTTGATTTCTTTTAATAAAGAGGGTTGTATCTACATTACCTCTTGAAAAACCATTATTTAGTAAAAATTTACTTAGCCTATCATACCATGCTCTAGGTGCTTGTTTTAATCCATATAAAGCTTTATTTAATTTAAAGACATGATTAAGAAAAGCATGATTTTCAAATCCAGGAGGTTGTCTACATATACTTCTTCAGCAATATATCCATTTAAAAATACACTTTTAACATCCATTTGAAATAACTTGAATTTCATAAAGCAAGCATATGCAAGTAGAAGTCTAATAGCTTCTAATCTAGCAACAGGTGCAAAGGTTTCATCAAAATCAATTCCTTCTTCTTGATTATATCCCTTAGCAACCAGTCTTGCTTTATTTCTAATTACATTTCCATGCTCATCTAATTTGTTTCTAAAGACCCATTTTGTGCCAATTATTGAATAATTTTTAGGTCTTGATACTAAGGTCCAAACATTATTTCTTTCAAATTGATTAAGTTCCTCTTGCATTGCATTAATCCAATTATGATCATTTTCAGCTTCTTCAAAAGTTTTAGGTTCAAGATGAGATACAAAAGCACAATGATTAACTACATCTCTAAGTGAAGAATGGATTTTTACCCCATGCATAGGATCACCAATAATTAACTCCTTAGGGTGGTTGTGAACATACCTCCATTCCTTGGGTAGGTCATTTGTACCTTGAGGTTGTTCTTGAATTTTTTCACCTCTCTCATCTTGTTTGTCTTCTTGATCCTTGTCTTCTGGAGTTGCTGAATCTTTCAGAGTGATATCCTTCATACCTTCTATTAGTGGATCTGCATCATCAACACCCTCATTCTTCCTTGAAGGAAGATCGTTAGATTCATCAAAAACAACATGTATGGACTCCTCAACTACTAAAGTTCTTTTGTTGAAAACTCTAAATGCTTTACTAGTGGAGGAGTAACCTAGAAAGATTGCTTCATCTGATTTTGCATCAAATTTATCAAGTTTTTCTTTACCATTATTTAATACAAAACATCGGCAACCAAAAACATAAAAATATGCGATATTTGGTTTTTTTCCTTTCCAAAGTTCATAGGGGGTTTTCTTTAAAAATTGTCTAATCAAAGCACGATTTAAAATGTAACATGCTGTGTTAATTGCTTCTGCCCAAAAATATCTTGGAAGGTTGCTTTCACAAAGTATGGTACGGGCCATTTCTTCTAAGGTTCTATTTTTCCTTTCAACTATCCCATTCTGTTGGGGTGTCCTAGGAGCAGAGAAGTTATGGCCAATTCCATTTTCATCACAAAAATTTTCAAAGTCTTGATTTTCAAATTCAGTTTCATGATCACTTCTTATATTTTGAATTGAAAATCCTTTTTTATTAGTGACTTTTCGGTGAAATTTAGTGAAAATATGAAAAGTTTCATTTTTGTGTGCCAAAAAGAAAACTCAAGTAAAACGAGAGTAATCATCTATAATTACAAAACCATATCGTTTTCCTCCTAGACTAGTGGTTCTAGTTGGTCCAAATAAGTCCATATGCAAGAGCTCTAATGGTCTAGTAGTTGAAACAGTATTTTTGGATTTAAATGAAACTCTAGTTTGTTTTCCTAATTGGCATGCATCACAAATTCTATCCTTTTCAAAATTCAATTTTGGCAAACCGAGAACTAATTCCTTTTTAATTAATTTTGAAAGAGAATGCATGCTAATATGTGCAAGTCTACGATGCCACAGCCAACTAGTCCTATTAACGATGGAATTAAATTTATAGGACATAAGCATGGCAATGTTTATATGGTAGATTTGAAAAAAATAAAAAAAATTAAAAATTATTGATTATTCATGATGAAAATATTATACTATAAATAATTGATTATTTATGATGAAAATATTTTTTTATCAAAAATACTCAATTATTTACGATAAAAAATTTTCATCATCAATATCTCAAAAAAAATAAAAAATTTAAAAATTATAGATTATTTGTGATAAAAATATTACATCATAAATAATTGAGTATTTATGATGAAAATTTATTAAATTTTCATAACAAATACTTGATTATTTATGATGAAATTATTTTTATCATCAATATTTAAAAAAATAATAATAAAAAATCAAAAATTATTGATTATTTATGATAAAAATATTTTATCATAAATAATTGAATATTTATGATGAAAATACTTTTTTTGTAAATACTTGATTATTTATGATAAAAATTTTTCATCACCAATATTTTAAAAAATAATAAATTTAAAAATTTAAAAATTATATATTATTTATGATAAAAGTATTACATCATAAATAATCAAGTACTATAATGAAAAAATAATTTCCATCATAAATACTCGATTATCTACGATGAAACTATTTTCTTGTCAATATTTTGAAAAAAAAAGAAACTTAAAAATTCAAAAATTATAAATTAAGATTATTTATGATAAAATTATTTCCATCATAATAGTTAAAAAATTAAAAAAAAAATTTAAAAATAAAAATTATTTACTATTTGCATTTTTTTCATCATCAATAACTATTATTCAGGATAAAACTTTTATTTTCATCATAAATATTCAATTATTTATGATGAATATATTTTTATTGCTAATAATTAAAAATTTAAAAAATTTAAAAAAATCAAAAATTGATAGTTATTTATGATGAAAATCTTTCATCATAAAGAAGTAATTTTTATGATGAAAATATAAATTATCATAAAATAATAATTATTTTTGATGAAAAATTTTCATCATCAATAGTTAAAAAATTAAAAATTAATTATTATTTATGAATTAGAATGAATAGATCTTTTTGAATGAAATGAGCTATACATTTATTTGTGATGTAAAATTTACCTATTCATCGCTGTCACTGTTATTAGTGATATCAATGAATCTTTCTGGTGGAATATCTGCTTTAAGCTGTATGAAAGGAGCCTCCTTTTATACAAAAGCCATACATAGTTAAACAAAAAATTTTAGCATAACTTCTATAATCTCAAAAGGTACCACACTTCTCATATCGATTGATGCTCAAATATATCTCTGTAAGAGTTTCAATCATGAAAAGATATACAATATGAGCACTCATCTTCTTAGTAATGTAAAATATAAATATGAGTTATACTTTATAATACAACTTGTACTATCTGCAGGTCTGCTTTGATTCTGGTTAATTTCTAGATCTTTAATGCTCACATAATTTTGTAATATTTTCATACTCTGACTTTCAGAATGATGACTCCAAGAAGAAGACAAGCTCCTTGGAGATCAAAAATCTCAAAGCTATTAATCTCTCATAGTGTCCATTTCATTGTGGAAGTCGAAGAGCTAGTCTTATAACAATTATTAATAATATAAATTAAATTTTTCATCAAAATTATATTTTTTATGTACATAATTTTTTAGAGAAAAAAAATTTTTGGAGAAAAATCATAAATTAACTATTTGTATAAATTTTTTTGATTAATAAAAAATTAATTTTTTGATGAAATTATTTTAAAAAAAAATTTAGCTCAAAAATTTTTAGATTAAAGAAAATTAATTTTATTTTTCATCATGAATATACTTTTAATGTCATTCTTTGTTGTTAAATTTTTTGGATGGAAAATTTTCTTGATGAAAAAAAATCAAAATTAATTTTTTATGAAACTATTATTGAAAAGATATTTAATTATTAATGATGTAAAATAAATTTTCATCAGAAATAGTCTTAAAATTCTTTTAGAAGAAAAATTTTTTTGACCAAAATTATTGATGATGAATATGAAATTTACGTTGCTAATAAATTTATTAATGATGAAATTTTTTATTTTTATCACTAATATTTTTTTTGCAAAATTTTTTAGAGGAAAAATTTTTTTGGTGGGAACAATTTTTTTGGTAAAAATTATTAGCAACAAAAATAAAATTTTTTGTTGCTAATAAATTTATTAACGATAAAATTTTTTTCGTCATCAATAATTTTTTGGGAGAAATTTTTTAGAGAAAATATTTTTTTAGTGGAAAATATTTTTTGACAGAAATTATGGATGATGAAAATCAAATTTTCATTGCTAATAATCTTATTAACAATGAAATTTTTTTTGTCATCAATAATTTTTTTTGGGTGAAATTTTTTTAAAGAAAAAATTTTTTAGTGAAAAATTTTTTGACAGAAATTATTGACGATGAAAATTATTTTCCATCACTAATAATGGTATTAGCAATGAAAATTTTGGTTGCTAATCATTTTGCATTCAATGCACGTCAACTCGATGTTTCTTCGTGCGAAACCCTCTTCCCCCTTCTCCTCTCCTCCCTCCTCCCTCCGCTCTCCCTTCTCCTCTCTCCCTCCCCCCTCTCTCCTCTCCCCTTTCCTTTCTCCCTCTTCCCCCCTCCGTGCTCTCCCCCCCTCTCTTCCCGCCAGCAAGCCGTCTCCACCATCGCCGCCATCCTCCGCCATCTATGCCGTTGCCGTGCTATCATTGTCGTAACCGTCTGCCAGAGGTAAGTCCCCCTCTCTTCCAATCTTTTTTTTGGGGTTGATTGGACCAATGGGGGAGTGAAGGGGGTTGCGAGGGGGGCTGTGGGTGGTCGGCGACACCACGGGGCAAGGAGAAGGTTGGCCGGTGGGGGGGGTTGCAAGGTGGGGTTGGGTGGTCAGGGGCGACACGGGGCGGGGATGGGGTTGGGAGCGACACGACGGCACCACAGGGCCAAGGAGGAGGTCAGCTGGTGGAGGGGGTTGCAGGATGGGGGTGGGCAATTGGGGGCGACACGGGGCTAGAATGGGGTCGAGGGCGATACGGCGACGCCATAGGACCGGGGAGGGGGTTGGCTGACAGAGGGGATCGATCAGGGAGGGGGTTGCAGGGTGGGGGTGGGCGGTTGGGTGCGACACGGAGCGGGGATGGGGTTGGGGCCGACACGATGATGCCATTGGGCCGGGGAGGGGGTCGGTCGGGGAAGGGTGGGTGAAGACAGGGAGGGCGTTGGCTGGGGAGGGGTGGGTGATGGCTTGGAGGGAGGAAGGGAAGAGAAATGAGGGGGGAAAAGAAAAAATAAAAAAAGTAAAAAAAATCAAATATTAATCAAATATTTTATTATTTAATTAATCAAAATAAAATTTAGATCATGATTCGAATTAGATCGAGATCGACATCTGGATCGAGATCTCGATTTGGATTGAGATCTAGATCAGGATCTGATTAGGATCCGAGTTGGGATCTGGATCAGGCAGTGCCGCAGGGGGTGGGTCATGAGGGGTGGGTGATGGCAGCGATGCCGTGGGAGTGGGATCATGGGGGCCAAGTTTGGGTGGCACAAGGTGGGTGACGGTACCGGTGTCGTGGGAGCGGGGCCGTGGGCGGTCAAGTCCGGAGCTCATTTAGGAGAAAAAATATTTTTAAAAAATATTTTTAGATAAAAAATATTTTAAAAAAATAAAAAATTATTTATTATTTTTGATAAAAATATTTTTAAAAAAATAAAAAATCGTCAGACCTTCGAGCTTAGGTTTCTGTTATTATCTTGTGTTAATATTATTTTGCTTGCTCAACTACTTATAGTTTATTTTATATTTATTACATAAATTTTTTAGTGTTATGTTAAAATTTATAATTTTTTTTTGTTCCACTAGCACAATGCACATTGCTTTTGCTTATTACAATTTAACTATTTTGTGTGCTGTTTTGTATACTTTTACTTATTATAATTAAATATAAAAAATATTTTTATTTTAGAGAAAATTTTCTTAAAATTTTTGATAAAAAAATTTCAATGCATAGTTACTCTTTTTTGATGATTTATAAATTCATCTTTGAATATACATTCAGAGATGGTAGTTAAATTGTATCGAGCCTTAGATTTTCATTCAAGAGTCGATTCTGATTGAGATCGACTTTTGGATATCCCATATTCAGGCTTTTTGAACAAAAATAATCTTATTGCTGTTAATAGTTGATATTTTATTTCATTATGTGATACTCAGCAGTAATATATCCACTGTTCTCTGGGTATATGGTGGATAGAATGCGTAGGCACCATGTTCACATCGTATACTTGGAAAACCATAAGAGATACTGTCAAAATTTTTATAATAATGAAATAAAATATCGACGACCAATAATAACAAAATTATTATTTTTTTTTAAAGGAATAAGATCAATACCTATTAGTAATGATTTGAAATAGACAGGAACATATATTTTTGCTTTATTAAATTAGTGAAAGGAGATTTTTTGTGTTACTGTTCAGTCTATATTCTTTGACGCATGCTATTTTGTATAAAATGATCCATGTTCGGATCTGGGTCAGGATTTGGTCCAAAATTCAGATCGAGATTTAATCCAAAATCTAGATCAGGATCTGATTCAGATGAATACCACTGAAGATTTTTTTGTTGTTAATGATTTTCGTGTTTGTTGTTAGATAGATATCCATAAAAATTGGATGAATATTAGAGATATTTTTTTTATCTAAATATCGAAAAGATGTTCGAGATTTTATTAACTTTGCACGGTATAAGGTTGACAGTGCTAGTCCGATAAAATATCCATGCAAGAGATATGTCAATATGGTATATCGTCACATAACACTTGTTGTGGAGCATCTACTACGTTATGGTATGGATAAGAAGTATACTTGCTGGATATGGTATGAGGAGGATGATACGAATGAAGTGGTGTGAGACGATGATGATACTGAAAAATAATAGTGATGCTGCTGATCCTATCGAACATGGTGATATAGGAGAACTATTAGATAATCTACATCAGGATATTTGTTCAAATGTACGCATGAGTACTAGTGCATTTGAAGGCAATTCTAATCATGAATACAATATCTGGCTTGAGGTAGAAGAGACTTCTAAATAGTTTGCAAAGCTTGTAAGGGATGCACAAGAGCCACTCTATCCAAATTGTGCAAAATTCTTTAAGTTAAAATTTTTGATAAAATTATTTAATATTAAAACCATGAACTGATGGAGTCAGAAGTTATTTAATCAAAATTTGATATTGATTAAAGCAGCTCTTTTCGATGAAGAGAGACTTCCAAAATTGTATTCTGAAGTAAAAATATATATATGAAAATTGAGACTTAACTATATTCTTATACATGCCTGTAAAAAATACTGTATATTATTTTATAAGAATGACAAACAGGCAACTGAATATCCAAAATGCAGTGAGCCTAGGTATAAAATCAATAATAGAAAAGAAAAGAAGATATCTCAAAAGATTTTAAGATGTTTTCTATTGACTCCAAGACTTCAAAACTGTATATGTCTACAAAGACAGCAGAAGAAATGAGATGGCATCATAAGCAGTGAATTTAAAAAAAATATATACTTGCCATCCGACCGACTCCGTAGTGTGGAAAGACTTCAATACAAAGCATCCACAATTTACGAGTGACCTGCGCAATATCCGATTTGATCTAGTGACAGTGGATTTAATCTCTTTAGTAATTTGAGTATTTCTTATAGTATATAGCCTATGATGCTAGTTGTATACAATGTGTCACCTTAGAAGTGTATAAAAGAATCATTTATTTTTATATCACTATTGATTCTGGATCTAAAAGCATCAGGTAATGAAATTGATATATATCTACGATCGTTAACCAATGATCTGAAGGAGCTTTGAGAAAATGAAGTACAGACATATGATTCTATGAGTCGAAAGAATTTTAGATTACATGCTTCGATTTTGTGGACCATAAATGATTTTTGTGTATATGAAAACTTATCTGAGTGGAGCACCAAAAGATATTTGGCATATCTAATATGCAATAGGGATGCATCCTCCTTATATTTAAAGTATGGACGAAAAATATGCTTCATGGGTCATCAACGATTTCTACCTGTTAATCATTTTTGGAGGATCCGTTACAATCAATATTTTAATAGTAAGTCCAACCGACGTTTATTACCTAAAGAGTTAAGTGGAGCAGAAGTTTTAGAACAACTTAAAGTCATTGAAAATGTCTAATTTAAAAAAATATCAGATACTCACAAGCGGAAGCATACTGAAGCTAAACTGAATTGGATAAAGTGAAGTATTTTTTTCAAACTACCATATCAGAAGCAGCTACTACTTCATCCTAATGTAGATACAATACATATTGAGAAAAAAATATTTATGATACTATCATCGGTACTATATTGAATATCTTAAGAAAAATAAAAGATAGTATAAAAACTTATCTTGATTTGCAAGAAATGAAAATTCGAGCAGAGTTGCATTTAGTTCGTTGATGTGATAGATTTTTTATGCCACCTGCATATTATTCACTATTTGACAAGGAAAAGAAGAGTTTCTATGGATGGTTCAAAATTATAAAATTTTCTGATGCATACACTTCAAATATATCACAGTGTGTTGAAAACAACGACGGCAATATCTCTGGTATGAAAAGTCATGACTTTCATATAATGATGCAATGCTTGCTTCTTGTGGTCATACATAGCTATTTAGATGGTGATGTTCTAATTGCATTTATTGAGTTGGAAGTATTCTTTCGAAAACTATATTACCAAAAATTGAAGATTAACTTACTGGAGAAGTTTGAGAAGGACATCATACTCAATTCTTTATAAGTTAGAAAATAATTTTTCACCATCATTTTTTTATGTTATGGCGTATTTGGCTATTCATCTTCTAAAAGAAGCTCTTTTGACTGAACCGATACATTATCGATGGATGTATTCTATTGAAAGATAAAAAAATTGTATACACTTTGTTATATCAGTTATAAGATATAAATATATTTCTAAAATTTAAATTTATTTTTATTTATAGATTCTTGTGTATCCTAAAAGGGTATGTGCGTAATAAAATATGGCCTGAAAGATCTATAGCGGAAGCATACATAGCTACAGAGTGTGTCACATTCTGCTCAATATATCTTGACGATATCGAAATAAGATTCAATCGTACAGATCGTAATGCAAACCGTGAATGGGGTGATAATGAACCGACACTATCTATATTTAAACAAATGATTTGACCCATTGGTAACAGAAGATATGAATATATGGACATGAATGAGCTATCTAAGGTGCATTTTTATGTTCTAAATAATTGTAAAAAAATTAAAGATTTAATTAAGTAAGTACCATCTTAGCATACTGTTTAATGTTCTAAGTAATTTTTTCATATCGATGTAAAATTAAAAATCATGATTTGTTACAATAAGCATAAGAGTATACTATACAGAAAGAATAATATGGATGCTGATGATCGATATAGGAGAGAATTTACAAAATGGTTAGGTGATCTTATAAGTTGCACTAGTAATACATTATTTTTAATAATTATAAAAATTATTATTTGAATCAATATAATTTTTTATGTTATTGTGTAGATAAAATATAAGTATTTTAATAAAAAAAAGGTGCGACTGATAAGTTGTACAATTTAGCATGTGGTCCCGATCGAAGAGTTAACCGCTATACATCTTGTATTATTGGATGAATAAGATTTCACACAAGGAAGTTTAAGATGCAATGATAAACCTAAAATAGTGAGATTGCTATGATAAGATATGAAGGAGAAGAAAATATTAAATATTACGGTGTACTAATACATATTATAGAACTGAAGTATGGGTCCAGTAATTCTATATTCTTATTTGAATATGAATGATGGGATATTAGCAATAAAAAGATCGATATTCATATCGATCCATATTTTATTAGTATAAATTTTGTACGAGCATAGTACCAGAATGAGCCGTATATATTAGCAACTCAAGCGAAACAAATAATATATTTGAAAGATCTAAAGTATCGAGATAATTGGCATATCGTATAAAAAATAATATCTAAAGGTGTATATGACAAACCAATCCGATTAGAGATGGATGAAAATTCTGATTTACATAAAGAGAAAGTTTTTCAAGAGGAAAAACAAATATTAACCGAGTTTTTTGTTGATGAAGAACTTATAACAGCTCTTTTGAATAAGGCTGATCTGCCGCCCAATGAAGTTGAATCTAATTTTGTATTTAATCTTGATGAGTCAAAGGATAACGATCAGTTCATAAACGATAATGAGATGGAAGACGACACATATATCAATCTTATGATTTGGAAGAGGATCTACACATCGAGGAAGATATGAATATTAATGAGTAGATCTATATTCTTTGTTCAATCTTCTCTTGCAATAATGGTATGCGATATAATTCTATTCATTAAAATATAATTTATTTATTATTATTATTATTTAATATTATATTTATTTATATATCAAAAATTACATGTATGGCTTCAGAAGATAAATGACGATGTCGCGTTCATAGTCTACCCCAGAGGCTGAGGCGCCTTTACCGATTTCTACTGCCGCACTAGCTCCGTCGTCAAAGGATCCTATACTGGAAGATCCCTATGAGGTGGGTCCGAGTAAGATAAGTTCGAGTGGTATTATTATATTTTTTATATAATAAAATTTAATTTTTTTTTTATTTGGATAGCTATCATACTAATGATTTATTTATTGTTGTTTCAGATCTATCTCTACTAGTAGTGAGGCAAGGACGAGCTCCATTGAAGAACCTCACTCTAAAGCATTGGAGATGCGAGCACTCAGGATGGCATCTCCATGTCGAGATACCATCTGGCTACACCAGGTCCATTAGAAGATGGGGCGAGCTGTGGTAGACCGAGCTGGACATCATATGCCGCTGCTATACCTCCGTGTTATTTTTCGATTGACATCATATTGTACCATCTCAAAAGGAGATTTTCTACATCTAGTTATAGATAAAATAAATTATACTATGAATATTTAGTTAGTACGATATTCTTCTAATATTTGTTATTGATAGGGTGTATTTGATATTATTGATTTTGAGGAAGATCGTGTGCAGCGAGCTGTGGACACTCATTTATCTTTGTATTTTAAGGAGTATCGCCACCGCATCCATCAGCATTGGTATCATGTGATGCAGGATCATAGGGTGGAGGTAGCATGGCACCGACCCTATGACAGCATCACTATGGATGGTTAGACTATCATTTACTAGCATTATGAGGATCTGGCATATCAAGTTATAAATCCAAATTTTTTTTAGAGTTTAATGATTGAATCATTTATTCTTAAATTTAGTTTATTACCCACTAATTTGACTGCTAACTGTACAGAGAAGATGTGCCTAGAATGCCATGAATCAGATGAGACAGACTGTACCATATTGTGGGGGTTCGAGGTTGTTCGCTCGTCACATGGAGCAGATAGTAAAAATTTTTAATTAATATATTCTAACTCTCTAACTATTTAAAAAAATTTTAATTAATTATTCTCAAATTATATAGAGATGCTGAGAGTGACGAGCTTCCTGGTAGGATCGATATCTACAAGCGGATCCACTAGCGATGGTCAGAGGAGTGAACGACGAGGAGCCAGGAGCTTTTTGTAAGTTATTTATTTATTTATTTATTCTTTGATTTTTAGTACAAATTTAAAATAGCTATAACTTTAATTTTTAGAACTGTATGATAGACATCAAATCCCAACCTATCCCTGAGGGCTCGATCGCATCCATAGATGACGAGATCTGTGATCAGATGCTTGGTATGAGATCCTGTTATGTTAGAGGTCTAGAGCATGGGATCACTACTTCCTCATCTTCATGCTCGTCTAGGGCTGACATATATGTTGCTTGCGATGCTCGGCTGGTGGAGGTGCAGAGATAGACTAAGCAGCGAGCTGATGAGTTGACTACACATATCGATGAGTACCAGCAGCTCCAAATCTAGATGATAAAGCGAATAATGCAGATGGAGCAGATGATGCAGCTGATGAGGAAGCAACAGATCGGTTCGAGCTCATCCGAGCACTCTCTTTCCTCAGCTCGTTCTCTTTCTGCAGATGTTGACACTAGACGGCCTATTTTTATAGCTTTTTATTTTTATTTTAGACTTCTTATAATTTTAGTTTAATATAATAAAATATTAAAATTTATTTATGAGTTTATTGTTTGAATTTTTTATTTTAATTTTTTATAAATTTTTAAATTTATAAAAAAATATCATAAATATAAATTAAATATATATATTCATAAATTATTTTTTAAAAAAATATGTAAATTATTAGTGATAGAATTATTTTTGATGAAATATTGGTCGGCAAAAAAATATATTAGCGATGAAAAATTGATCATAAATAAATTTTTTAATAAATTTAAAAATATCAAAATTTTATATAAAATTAATAACAATGAAACTATTTTCATCATAAATAACTAAAAATTTATTACTGACAAAAATGTATGTTGAAAATTGTAATATTTGCGACTTAAAATTTACATCGCTAATATTTTTTAAATTCAATTTTTATAAAAATTTTTAATTAAATTAATAGCGACAAAAATATTTTCATCACAAATAATTATATTTGCTATAAAAAGATTATGTCGCTAATATTTTTTAAATTTAATTTTTATAAAAATTTTTAATTAAATTAATAGTGAAAAATTTTTATCATTATTAATTTATTATTTATTAACGATAAAAATTTACATCCAAAATTATTATATTTATGACAAAAAATTTACATTGCTAATACCTTTTATAAATTTGATTTTCATAAAAATTTTTAGTTAAATTAATAGTGATGAAAAAATCATTGTAAATAATTATTTTTCATTAGTGACATAATATTTCATCGTAAATTATCTTTTTTTATGATTAAAATTTTTCGTCATAAATAGTTTTCGAAAAAATAATTTTTTTAAAGATAAAAATTTTTCATCGGTAATATTTGATTATTTACAACAAAAAATTTTTCCATCGTAAAAGATTATCATCGACGTCATTATTTGCAACTAAATATTAGCGATGAATATTTATTATTAGTGATAAATTTTTTTTATCGTTAATACCTTATTTTGTTGTAGTGCTCTTCCTCACTCCACAGAAATTTCTACACCAATCTTCTCCACAAATTAATACTTGTATTGTCTCTGGACTAAGAGAGGTGCGGTATGGATCAATGATCCTACTTGTAGCACCGAAAGTAGATTCTGAGGCCACAGTGGTGATGGGAATAGCTAGGGCATCAGCTGCCACCGTTGACAAGATTCTATACTTTAAGCTATTTGTCTTCCACAACTCCAATGTATAAAACTTTACTATATCTCCATCACAAATAAAACACCCTTCCTCTAGATAATTGTCCAAGTCAGATTTTTGTGCTTCAACAGTTTCAACCATTCTAATAAATTGCATAATTTCTGAGCATCTAGACGATGATGATTCTCATCCAACATGCACTAACACTGGAACTAAAAGAACCCTGATTTTCTCCACTTAATTTGCTCCCCGCAAGCATTATAGATAGTCACATATTCATGATAAAGCTCATACAAAGCTTCCTTCACCTTCAAAATGTTCTGACTTGCTTCATTTTTTAAAAATATTTTCGAAAAAATGAATTCAATTACCCTCATTTTGCATCTAGGATCCAAAATAGCAGCTATAGCCATCAACAGATTGCACTTACCCCAATATTTATCAAACTTTTCCTTCAATTTTGCAATCAACTGTCTAGTGAAAGTATCCTCAAAACTTGACTTCTTATCCAACAATACCTTCACCCTGTATACTTCATTAAGAAATAAATTTGCTGTTGGATAATCTGTCCCAGAAATAATTTCGATGGCAGCCTTGAACAGCTCTAAAATCTCACATAACTTCTCAACTTTTTTCCAATCTTCAACTTCTGGACAGCAAGTGTAACCTAGTTTTTGATCTGTATATCTAAGAAAAACTTCTTTAAACTTGATTGCACATACCAACATGTCATAAGTTGAATTCCAACAGGTTGGACAATCCAACATCAACTTTCTATATGGCAGTTGTAATTGTTGGACAATCTCAGCAAACACCTCAAGTCTTGCTTCACTTTCATTAAGATAAGTGACACTTTCACGAACATCCTCATTCACTACTTTAATCTCACTCAGTCCATGCTGCACCATGATATTAAGAATATGAGCATAGTAACGAATATGAAACAGCTTTCCTCCACAAACTAACTTCTTACTTCTTGAGAAAGTGTCCTTCAAAGTCCTTGTGCATGTATCATTTGCAGCAGTATTATCAACAGAGATAGTAAAGACCTATAAATACATGAAAAAAATTAAACTTAGATTGTCAAATATAATATATAAATAAACAAAACAAAATAAAGTTTGTTAGAATAAAACTTACTTTGCTTTCAATTCCCCATCATTTAAACACTTGAATAATAGAATCTGCTATATCAATACCACGACGAGGAGGGGGTAAGTGGACAAAGTTCAACACTCGCTTCTGTAACTTTCAATTAGAATCAACAAAATGTTCAGTCAGAACCATATACTCGATCTTTTGAGGTGAAGAGTACCACAAATCAGTTGTCACACTAATCTTGCTTATCGACTTTAACAAACATGCAATTTCTTTTTGTCAATCTCATACACCTTATAGCAATCACTCCTTCCCATCTGTCGAGAAATCTTTTGCCATTCAGGCATCCCACGCTTCATCATCAAATTAAAGCCCTCTTCTTCCAAAATAAAAAATGAATGCTCATGCATAAGCATCCAATGTGCAGCAGACTCCCTCATTTTCATCATGTCAAGCTTCCCATCATGTAAAGCACTAACGAATCCAGTTGCTTTTACACCAACACTTGAATCAGCAGCCATAAAATTAATCTTTTTTTGTTGCTTTTGGTACATATTGCGCCTTGAGCATGCCTCTAAGTGCCTCTTAAATTGAGTTGTACTCTTACTTTTAGGAATATTGAGCCTTCTTTTGCAATGGATGCATTCTCCTTTCCTAAATTTGTCCGGTAGCTCAACTTCCTTAAATTCTAACCAAACTGAAGAAGTCTTGGCTCTCTTTTTCTTTTCAAATGCATTAGAACCATCATTTTGTTTATCAGTTGGAGTAGGACCACTAACATTATTAGTACCATCTGTATTATTATTGCTTTCATCGTGAATTTCATCAATATCTTCACCCTCCTCCATATTATCACTTAAATCGATATCAGGTTCATTGTCTCGCATAATTTGACTCCCAATGAGTCAGGATTTGACTGAAAAGGCATAGAAGAATCTCCAAGATGGGTAGGAGAAGTAGACATACATGTCATCAATTTAAGAGAATATAATCATATACATAAGTAACAAAAAAAAAAATGAAAATAAGAGAATATTAAAGTAATGCTAATGAAAATAGGGGGACCAACGTTTCACCATGGCTCTGCAAACGTAAAGACCAATTCTGCATTTTGACTCACATAAGGAATAAGTAACCATGTAATGCAGAGATCAGAAGAAAATAAAAATAAAAACAAAAAACCATGAGCTTCTGTCACAGAACATGTCTTATTTATGTTTATCAGAATCTCTTTGTTCCTTTGTATGAGAAACTTATGCTTGATTACGCAATCGATTTGGCTTGTTGAGGTAGCTGCAAAAATAATACAACAATTTAACGCCAACAATAGGAATTGCGTTGCACCCACATGAACCCACATGGAATTTGGATGTTAAACAAAACGATATAAAAGAAAAAATAGTAAACTAAAAAAACCATACCTGGCTACGAGGGAGAGTAACCCAGAAAGAGAAGAAAGGAGGAGAAGATTTGTGGCTATCACTCTATCACAACTCGCAAGGGGAGAGGGCAAGTGGCTGGCTGAGAAAGAGAGAGAGAGAGATGTGACTGATGGGGATGAAGGATGAAGAAGAGAAGTCGGTTGACGGAGATGGCCGTCGGAACCAGTGGCGAAGTGTAAAAAGGACCAAAGGAGGCCACTGTCCCTCTCCAAAAAAAAAAAAAAATTAAATTAAATTATCTATATATTTATATGTATAGTGGTTCCTCTAATATTTTAATCTTACACACATTATAAGTCCATCAATTTAAAAAAAAATCATATAGTTAATTTATATATTAATTTTTATTAAAAATAATAATTTAAAAAAAAATAGTAGTTTATTTATTCTTTAACTCTTTATTTATTCTTCAACATTTAATGTGGAAGAGATTATTGAAATTTTTACACAATCAAAATCATTTTGCAGATGACATAAGATAATATTTTTTACTTATCTTTATTTATACTTAAAATTAAATATTTATTGATATTTTTATAATATTTTGATTATATATATTTTTATTTTATTATTTATTATAAAATATTTTATATAAAAAATATTAATAAATTATTATTTTGTCCTCCCAACATTTGATGGCAGAGTCAGAATAGAAGCAAATTAGATGAAAGAGGGGGGCTAAGGTTGAGGGTGAGGGAGGCCTAAATGAGAAACATAAAGAGGGGTTAGGGTTTTGTCTAATTTAAGAATATTTTATAAATAAAATATATATATATAAGCTCGATTAGGCTTACAAGCCTATTGAGCTTAGTACTATCAAGTTTGAGCTCGGCTCGAATAACTACTCGAATAGCTCAAGCTCGACTCGAGTCAAGTAATTTCGAGTAATTTCAAGCTCGAGTAGCTTGCGAACCAGCTTGACTCATTTACATACCTTTTTTTTTTTTTCTTTTTGCTTCTTTTAATTTCTTTTCATTTCATTCTCTTTGTTGGAGATCTATGGGGAAGGAGAGCACCTTAGAGAGATCATAGGTGTTTCTTAAGTTTCGATTGGGGCTTTTTTTCAAGTGGGATTTTGTAGAATTTGTCGTGGTGTGGCTTAGTCCCTTAGGGTTTTGAGAGCTTAAACTTGGTAGAAGCATGATATTTTGTAGGGGGTAGAGACTTTTGATAAAAGGATTCTTCTCTAGCTACAAAATTTATTATTTATGAAATTCTATTCTCATGAATACGGTACCAAATCCTTGAGGAGACTTGGGGGTTTAAGTACCCGACAAGTATACCAATTTTAAATGGGATGGACTTAAGATTTTTGGATAATTTTGTAATAGGATTTGGGATGGATTCTGATAATAAGATTTTAAATAGTTTGGATATGGATATAGTAAAAATTATAGATACTCTATCCATTGTCATTCCTAGTCTTATATTTATTAAGGATATAATACATATTTTTTATATTTTTTATGAAAAAAATAAATATTTAACTAAATATAAATTATTCTGTATTTTTTTATAATTAATCAAACATATCAAAAATATTTTTTTAGACATCTGAATTAATTATCTAAAAATAATATTTTAAAAAAGAAAATTTTTTTCAGCGGACTAAATGAATCTTAATGTGATCCAGTAAGTATACCTTAATCTCACACCTGCTGAATTCTTAAAGGAGTACGGCTCAAACCTTTGAACGTGCGACAATTAAAGAAGAGTCCGGAAATCCCGCAACATAATCGGTGGCATATTCTTCTCTAGAACCCATGCAGGCATTTAATTCAAAATAGTGGGAACGGCATGCTGCCTACTGCCCACATTGTAACGCCAATGGCATTCACATGCGCCGACTAACTCCAAAGTGGATGCTATTGCTCACAAAGACGCAAACAAAATTATGAGGCCTACTTAAATTAAAATTATATTGCGCTTCATGTTATTTAGGTTTCTCGTACAGACCAAGTAGTAACCAATGGATTAATTAACCTCCAATTCCATCTCTCATTTCAAAATCCAAATTATAAAATCTTTACCGTATAGATGGCATGATACACACGCTGATTTCCATTGGCGCTGGCTCCCTATAAATAGAGGGAAGAGTGGGGCAGTGCAGCACAAAGAAGCAGCGTGATCGCTGAGAACAGACAGAAGAGGAGGCAGGATGAGAAGCCGCGTGGTGGTTTTGGCACTAATGATGGTGCTGGCTGTTGTCTTCTTTGCCAACAACTCCTTCGCCCAAGATGAGGTTAATTTCCAGGCACCAAGTGAAGGTGGTAATGCATCTCCAACTCAGTTCTTTAGGATTTCTTTTGAGGCTATTATTGCTTGAGCTATTATCGACAACAAGGATGTGAAGGAACTAACATTAATCTTTTCTCCTTTGGTTCATATGCAATAAAAATATTTTAGATGGTGCTGGTGGTAGGCCATAGCCGTGGTGCAACGAGTGCGGTGCATGCACCAAGTCTATACCGCCACGACGCCAATGCCTTGATCTGGTGAAGGCCTGCAATCCAGAGTGCAAAGAATGCGTGCAGTCGCCCCTCCTGATCTACCCGCCACTATACCGGTGCATGGATTTGCTCCCCAACTTCTGCAAGAACAACAAGTGCAACCCCGAGCCACTCGACGACGAATAGCAGCACTGCCGAGTCGCCTATCGTTGCGTGCGTGCATGCCTGCTTTGAGTTGGGTTATGATTAAGTCAGTCTGGGGGTGCTCCCTTTACTTTTAGATGTGTGCTGTACCATGCTTTTGATCTCTCAAATAATAATCACCTCTCGGGGCATTAATTTGGAATTTGTTGGAACTCGAGCATGGTTTCCATGTCTCTCTATGGCCAAAACTACACCGATAAAAGCTGTTACTTAGCTCAGGCGCCACCGCTCTCCTTCCTAAATGTTTGTCTTTACTCAAGGGAAGAAGGAGATTTTAAATCTGATGGTGGCGTATTATTACCAATATTAGTCTCATGGAACCGCCGCGTCACGTTGCTTGACAAGACAAGCATTAATTGTAAAGCCGGGATGAGACTGAATTCCACTATGGATGATTTGAGGCTTCGGAAATTTATAATTTTCCTGAATAATGGCACCAATCGATCAGGGTGCAAACGAATCGAGTCCGTTGCGGACGATTCGGACCCGACTCTATTATTATTATTTAAATAATTTTTTAAATCAAATTTAAATAATAAAATATTTAATTTATAAATTTATTTAAATTTATATATATTTTTAATAATAAATTTTTTATTTATAATATATATTAATATATATATATATATATATATTATTATTAATAGATTAGGATTTGATTTTGAATTCCAATTCAAATTCAAATAAAATTAAATTGATATTTAAATTAAATTATTTTAAAATTTTATTAAATTTTTATTGAATCGAATAAAAAAATATTAAAAATTTATAAATTTTAAATTAAATTTTAATTTTTAATATTTTAAATTAAATCGAGATAAATTTTTAATTATTCAATTCAATTTGATCCAACTGCATCCCCATTAGTGGATACCATGATGGCACTATTTTTTCTCCTTTTCTCTCTCTGCACGTGAATGTCACGGATGCGACGGCAATAATTCCTCCGCACGTGGAGGTGGGGCCGTACGTATTTGACCAAAACGATGCGCTTCCCGTGAGGTCTTTACCAGAATAATATAAAATAAAAATTTAAATACTAAAATAATTCAAAACCAAACTTTTTTACCAAACTAATGCAAAAGGGAAAAACGCCATTTTGAATGGCATTTTTTCCCCCTTCCACGTCACCCTATTTTCCACGATGGCATCGTCCCAAAAAAAAAAAAAAGAAATGCGAATTGAAATGGCGACTTTAAAAACGCCATTTTGAATGGCGTTTCTAAAAATGCCATTCAAAATGGCATTTTCAATTTTTTCCACCAAAAAAAAGAGAAAAAATCGAAAATTAATGAAAATTTTTTTAAAAAAATTTAAAATTAATAAATAAATTAAAATTTTAATTTTGATTGAAATTTAGAATATAAAAATTTGAATTTGTAATTCAAAAAAAATAAATTTAGATATTTTTTTTCAAATTTTTTTAAAAAATGTGAAAAAAAATCTTAAGAAATTTAAAAATTAAAAATATCATAGAAAATAAAAAAAAGAGAAAGAAATATGAAAGAAATAAAAATTTGAAATTTAATTGAAAAACATCATTTCAAATGCTTGTCAAAAAAATTAAAAAAAGAATTTAAAAAATAAAATGTAGCATTAAAAAATAAAAATTTTTAAAAAATAAAAAAAAATAATAATTATAAATTAAAATTTTAAGATTAATTGAAATAAAGATATTTTTTCAAATTATTTTCTCAAATTAAAATTAATTTATTTAAAAAAGATTCAAAAAAAATTTAAAAATAGCCTAAAAAAATTTCATAAAAATATAAAGAATTGAAAAAAAATAAAAATTATAATTGTAACTGAAGAACAAAGTTTATAATTTTTAATTTTAAGAAATAAGAATTAAAATTATAATTAAAAATAAAAAAAAAATTAAATTACTAAATCAATTTAAATATAATTTTTTAAAAAATATTTTAAATAATAAAAAAAATACGTAATAGAATGTTAAAAAGATAAAAATGGAAGAAAACTAAAATTAAAATTTAAAATTATAAAAATTATAAATTAAATTTAAAAAAATATATCATAAAAGAATAAAATTAAATTAAATTAATTATAATTTATTTTTTAGGTTATTTTATAAATGTGACTTAAAAAAATTTAATTTGAATTAAATTTTGATCAAAAAATAAATACATTAAAAAGTTAAAAAATGAAGAAAAATATGGAAAAAAAATTTATAAATTGAACTTTAAAAAAAATATATATTTTTTAAATTATTGTAAAAAAATTATCTGAAGAAAAAAAATATTGTAAAAAAATAAAAAATACCCTAAAAAAGAAAGAAAGGAAAAAAATAGATTTGAAAAAAAATAGAAATTGTAATTCTAATTGAGAAATAAAATTTTTAATTTTTAATTTAAAAAAATAAAAATTATAATTATAATTGAAATAAAAAATATCATTTTAAATAATTAAATTAATTTAAACATAATTATTTAAAAAATATTTTAAGTAAAGGAAAAGAATACGTAATAGAATGCTAAAAAGATAAAAATGGAAGAAAACTGAAATTATAATTTCAAATGATAAAAATTTTAAAATAAATTTAAAAAATTTAAAAAAATTTAAAATGATAAGAATACGCCCATCGACGGCGGGCCCCGCATGGCGATGGGTCCGACCCATTAGTAACAGAAGATATGAATTTATGAACATGAATGAGCTATCCAAGATGTATTTTTATATTCTAAATAATTATAAAAAAATTAAAGATTTAATTAAGTAAGTACCATCTTAGCATACTGTTTAATGTTCTAAATAATTTTTTTATGTCGATATAAAATTAAAAATCATGATTTGTTACAGTAAGCATAAGAATATACTATGCAAAAAGAATAATATGGATGCTGATGATCGATGTAGGAGAGAATTTACAAAATAGTTAGGTGATCTTATAAGTTGCACTAGTAATACATTATTTTTAATAATTATAAAAATTATTATTTGAACCAACATAATTTTTTATATTATATTGTAGATAAAATATAAGTATTTCAATAAAGAAAAGAGTGTGACTGATAAGTTGTACAATTTAGCATGTGGTTCCGATCGAAGAGTTAACCGCTATGCATCTTGTATCATTGGATGAATAAGATTTCACATAAGGAAGCTTAAGATGCAATGACGAACCTAAAATAGTGAGATTGCTACGATAAGATATGAAGGAGAAGAAAATATTGAATATTACAGTGTACTAATAGATATCATAGAGTTGAAGTATGGGTCCAGTAATTCTATATTCTTATTTGAATATGAATGATGGGATATTAGCAATAAAAAGATCGATATTCATATCAATCCATATTTTATTAGTACAAATTTTGTACGAACATGGTACCAGAATGAACCGTATATATTAGCAACTCAAGCGAAACAAATAATATATTTGAAGGATCTAAAGTATCGAGATAATTGACATATCGTATAAAAAATAATATCTAAATGTGTATATGACATACCAACCCGATTAGAGATGGATGAAAATTCTGATTTACATGAAGAGAAAGTTTTTCAAGAAAAAAAATAAATATTAGCCGAGTGTTTTATTGATGAAGAACTTATAACAGTTCTTTTGAATAGGATTGATCTGCCGCCCAATGAAGTTGAATCTAATTTTGTATTTAATCTTGATGAGTCAAAGGATAATGATCAATTCATAAATGACGATGAGATGGAAGATGACACATATATCGATTATTTTGATTTGGAAGAGGATCTACACATCGAGGAAGATATGAATATTAACGAGTAGATCTATATTCTTTGTTCAATCTTCTCTTGCAATAATGGTATGCGATATAATTCTATTCATTAAAATATAATTTATTTTTTATTATTATTGTTTAATATTATATTTATTTATATGTCAAGAATTACATGTATGGCTCCAGGAGACAAATGATGATGTCGCGTTCGTAGTCTATCCCAGAAGTTGAGGCACCTTCACCAATTTCTACTGCTGCACCAGCTCCATCGCCAGAGGATCCTACACTAGTAGGTCCCTATGAGGTGGGTCCAAGTAAGACGAGTTCGAGTGGTATTATTATATTTTTTATATAATAAAATTTAATTTTTTTTATTTGGATAGCTATCATACTAATGATTTATTTATTGTTGTTTCAGATCTATCTCTACTAGTAGTGAGGCAAGGGCGAGGTCCATTGAAGAACCTCTCTCTAGAGCATTGGAGATGCGAGCACTCAGGAAGGTATCTCCATATCGAGATACCATCTGGCTACACCAAGTCCATTAGGAGATAGTGCGAGCTGTAGCAGACCGAGCTGGACATCATATGCCGTAGCTATACCCCTGTGTTATTTTTTGATTGACATCATATTGTACCAGCTCAAAGGGAGATTTTCTACATCTAGTTACAGATAAAATAAATTATGCTATGAATATTTAGTTAGTACGGTATTCTACTAATATTTATTATTGATAGGGTGTATTTGATAATATTGATTTTGAGGAGGATCGTGTGCAGCGAGCTGTGGACACTCATTTATCTTTGTATTTCAAGGAGTATCGCCACTGCATCCATCAGCATTGGTATCATGTGATGCAGGATCATAAGGTGGAGGTAGCATGGCACCGGCCCTGTGACAGCATCACTATGGATGGTTGGACTGTCATTTACCGATATTATGAGGATCCGACATATTAAGTTATAAATCTAAATTTTTTTTTAGAGTTTAATGATTGAATCATTTATTCTTAAATTTAATTTATTACCTATTAATTTGATTGCTAACTATACAGAGAAGATGTGCCTAGAATGTCATGAATTGGATAAGACAGGCTGTACCATATTGTGGGAGTTCGAGGTTGTTCGCTCGTCACATGGAGCAGATAGTAAATAATTTTTAATTAGTATATTCTAACTCTCTAATTATTTAAATTTTTTTTAATTAATTATTTTCAAATTATATAAAGATGCTGAGAGTGGCGAGCTTCTTGGTAGGATCGATACCTACAAGCGGATCCACCAGCGATGGTCAGAGGAGTGGACAACGAGGAGCTAGGAGCTTTTTGTAAGTTTTTCTATTTATTTTTTTATTCTTTAATTTTTAGTATAAATTTAAAATAGCTATAACTTTAATTTTCAGAACCGTATGATAGACATCAAATCCCAGCCTATCCCTGAGGGCTCGATCGCATCCATAGATGACGAGATCTGCGATCAGATACTTGGTATGAGATCCTATTATGTTAGAGGTCTAGGGCATGAGATCACTACTTCCTCATCTTCATGCTCGTCTAGGGCTGACATATATGTTGCTTGCGATGCTCGACTGGCGGAGGTGTAGAGACTGACTGAGCAGCAAGTTGATGAGTTGACTACACACATCGACAAGTACCAACAGCTCCAAATCCAGATGATAAAGCAAATAACGCAGATGGAGCAGATGATGCAGCTGATGAGGAAGCAGCAGATCGGTTCGAGCTTATCCAAGCACTCTCTTTCCTCAGCTCGTTCTCTTTCTGCAGATGTTGACACCAGACGGCCTATTTTTATAGCTTTTTATTTTTATTTTAGACTTCTTATAATTTTAATTTAATATAATAAAATATTAAAATTTATTTATGAGTTTATTGTATGAATTTTTTATTTTAATTTTTTATTTTAAATTTATAAAAAAATATCATAAATATAAATTAAATATATATATTCATAAATTATTTTTAAAAAATATGTAAATTATTAATGAGAGAAATATTTTTGATAAAATATTGGTCACCAAAAAAATATATTAGCGATAAAAAATTGATCGTAAATAAATTTTTTAATAAATTTAAAAATATCAAAATTTTATATAAAATTAATAACAATGAAACTATTTTCATCGTAAATAACTAAAAATTTATTACTGACAAAAATGTATGTTAAAAATTGCAATATTTGCGACTTAAAATTTACATCGCTAATATTTTTTAAATTTAATTTTTATAAAAATTTTTAATTAAATTAATAGTAAAAAATTTTTATCGCTATTAATTTATTATTTATTAACGATAAAAATTTACATCCGAAATTATCATATTTATGACAAAAAATTTACATTGCTAATACCTTTTATAAATTTGATTTTCATAAAAATTTTTAGTTAAATTAATAGTGATGAAAAAGTCATTGTAAATAATTATTTTTCATTAGCGACATAATATTTCATCGTAAATTATCTTTTTTTATGATTAAAATTTTTTATCATAAATAGTTTTCGAAAAAAAAAATTTTAAAGATAAAAATTTTTCATATATAATATTTGATTATTTACAACGAAAATTTTTTTCACCGTAAAAAATTATCATCGACGTCATTATTTGCGACTAAATATTAGCGACGAATATTTGTTATTAGTGATAAATTTTTTTTATGGTTAATACCTTATTTTGTTGTAGTGCTCTTCCTCAATCCACAGAAATTTCTACACCAGTCTTCTCCACAAATTAATACTTGTATTGTCTCTGGACTAAGAGAGGTGCGGTATGGATCAATGATCCTACCTGTAGCACTGAAAGTAGATTCTGAGGCCACTGTGGTGATGGGAATAGCTAGGACATCAGCTGCCACCGTTGACATCATCAAGATGTTTTGATTTTAATTAATTATTCTCAAATTATATAGAGATGCTGAGAGTGGCGAGCTTCCTGGTAGGATCGATATCTACAAGCGGATCCACCAGCGATGGTCAGAGGAGTGGACAACGAGGAGCCAGGAGCTTTTTGTAAGCTTTTTTATTTATTTTTTTATTCTTTGATTTTTAGTACAAATTTAAAATAGCTATAACTTTAATTTTCAAAATTGTATGATAGACATCAAATCCCGGCCTATCCCTGAGGACTCGATCGCATCCATAGATGACGAGATCTATGATCAGATGCTTGGTATGAGATCCTGTTATGTTAGGGGTCTAGGACATGGGATCACTACTTCCTCATCTTCATGCTCATCTAGGGCTGACATATATGTTGCTTGCGATGCTCGGCTGGCGGAAGTGCAGAGACAGACTGAGCAGCGAGCTAATGAGTTGACTACACACATCGACGAATACCAGCAGCTCCAAATCCAGATGATAAAGCGAATAATGTAGATGAAGTAGATGATGCAGCTGATGAGGTAGCAGCAGATCGATTCGAGCTCATCCGAGCACTCTCTTTCCTCATCTTGTTCTCTTTCTGTAAATGTTGACACCAGACGGCCTATTTTTATAGCTTTTTATTTTTATTTTAGACTTCTTATAATTTTAGTTTAATATAATAAAATATTAAAATTTATTTATGAGTTTATTGTATGAATTTTTTATTTTAATTTTTTATTTTAAATTTATAAAAAATATCATAAATATAAATTAAATATATATATTCATAAATTATTTTTAAAAAATATGTAAATTATTAATGATAGAACTATTTTTGATGAAATATTGGTCGGCAAAAAAATATATTAGCGATGAAAAATTGATCATAAATAATTTTTTTAATAAATTTAAAAATATCAAAATTTTATATAAAATTAATAACAATGAAACTATTTTCATCGTGAATAACTAAAAATTTATTACTGACAAAAATGTATGTTGAAAATTGCAATATTTGCGACTTAAAATTTACATTGCTAATATTTTTTAAATTCAATTTTCATGAAAATTTTTAATTAAATTAATAGCGATAAAAATATTTTCATCATAAATAATTATATTTGCTATAAAAAGATTATGTCGCTAATATTTTTTAAATTTAATTTTTATAAAAATTTTTAATTAAATTAATAGCGAAAAATTTTTATCGTTATTAATTTATTATTTATTAATGATAAAAATTTACATCAGAAATTATCATATTTATGACAAAAAATTTACATTGCTAATACCTTTTATAAATTTGATTTTCATAAAAATTTTTAGTTAAATTAATAGTGATGAAAAAATCATTGTAAATAATTATTTTTCATTAGCGACATAATATTTCATCGCAAATTATCTTTTTTTATGATTAAAATTTTTCGTCATAAATAGTTTTCGAAAAAATAATTTTTTTAAAGATAAAAATTTTTCATCAGTAATACTTGATTATTTACAACGAAAATTTTTTTCATCGTAAAAAATTATCATCGACGTCATTATTTATGACTAAATATTAGCAATGAATATTTATTATTAGCAATAAATTTTTTTTTATCGTTAATACCTTATTTTGTTGTAGTGCTCTTCCTCACTCCACAGAAATTTCTACACCAGTCTTCTCCACAAATTAATACTTGTATTGTCTCTGGACTAAGAGAGGTGCGGTATGGATCAATGATCCTACTTATAGCACTGAAAGTAGATTCTGAGGCCACTGTGGTGATGGGAATAGCTAGGACATCAGCTGCCACCGTTGACATCATCAAGATGTTTTGACTTGCTTCATTTTTTAAAAATATTTTCGAAAAAATGAATTCAATTACCCTCATTTTACATCTAGGATCCAAAATAGCAGCTATAGCCATCAACAGATTGCACTTACCCCAATATTTATCAAACTTTTCCTTCAATTTTGCAATCAACTGTCTAGTGAAAGTATCCTCAAAACTTGACTTCTTATCCAACAATACCTTCACCCTGTATACTTCATTAAGAAATAAATTTGCTGTTGGATAATCTGTCCCAGAAATAATTTCGATGGCAGCCTTGAACAGCTCTAAAATCTCACATAACTTCTCAACTTTTTTCCAATCTTCAACTTCTGGACAGCAAGTGTAACCTAGTTTTTGAGCTGTATATCTAAGAAAAACTTCTTTAAACTTGATTGCACATACCAACATGTCATAAGTTGAATTCCAACAGGTTGGACAATCCAACATCAACTTTCTATATGGCAGTTGTAATTGTTGGACAATCTCAGCAAACACCTCAAGTCTTGCTTCACTTTCATTAAGATAAGTGACACTTTCACGAACATCCTCATTCACTACTTTAATCTCACTCAGTCCATGCTGCACCATGATATTAAGAATATGAGCATAGTAACGAATATGAAACAGCTTTCCTCCACAAACTAACTTCTTACTTCTTGAGAAAGTGTCCTTCAAAGTCCTTGTGCATGTATCATTTGCAGCAGTATTATCAACAGAGATAGTAAAGACCTATAAATACATGAAAAAAATTAAACTTAGATTGTCAAATATAATATATAAATAAACAAAACAAAATAAAGTTTGTTAGAATAAAACTTACTTTGCTTTCAATTCCCCATCATTTAAACACTTGAATAATAGAATCTGCTATATCAATACCACGACGAGGAGGGGGTAAGTGGACAAAGTTCAACACCCGCTTCTGTAACTTTCAATTAGAATCAACAAAATGTTCAGTCAGAACCATATACTCGATCTTTTGAGGTGAAGAGTACCACAAATTAGTTGTCACACTTGTTGGAGAATACCCACCGACCGACCGACCGATGGCCGGACCGACCGACCGACCGACCGACTGACGGCCGGACCGACCGACCGACCGACTGACGGCCGGAGGGACCGACCGACCGACTGACGACCGGAGCGACCGACTGACGGGCGCCATCACCGGCCGGGCGCCATCACCGGCCGATTAACGGCCCACTACCGACTGAGGATGTATCGGTCGGGCATACTTCTCCCGACCGACTGAATCTAGAAGTCTGTTGGCCGACTCACGTAAGACTCGCCGACCAACAGAGGGGCCCGACGCCACTCAGCTGGCCACCGACCTAGGGTCGGTCGACTCCTCCGATCGCCGTACAGCCGTCAGAGCTTGTCAGTTCTGACAGCAACATGCGGCACTGCCACCTAGGGGCATTGTCCCGCCTAGGGCATTGTCAACCCTAGTGATTTGACAGCCCCACGGCGACATGACACTTTTACGGTGACTCTGACAGTCTACAGTGAGTTGACAATTCCTCAATTGTCCGCACCATTAATGACGGCGCCATACCGTGCTCCACTATATAAATCGGGGAAGGCAACAGTGCAGGGGATCTCTCCACTTCTCGACTTCAAAACCACAGGCTCGCTCCTCTCCCTCTCTCTCTCGATTGAGCTCTCTGTCTTCATTTCACTGTTGCCCAGTCACCTCTCTGACTTGACCGTCGGAGGGTCCCCGCCGGAGCCGCCTCCGGTCAGTGTGGACTTCTCATTTTGCAGGCGCACGTTCCCCGGCGATCAGACGACGAGGCGATTGGCCGCAACAGATTGGCGCGCCAAGTAGGGGAAAACGATGACGAAGACAAGAGCCCAACGATCGAGGATCACCGGGTCGGCGAGGCGCTCTTCCCGCCGAGAAGAGGCCTCCCCACCACCATCGGCGGCGGAGCCCAGCTCTCCGCACCCCGCGGTGACCACGGAGGCGCAGATCGCGGCCATCGTACGGCAGATGACTGTACTGACGGACGCGGTCAAAAGCCTCCAGCAACAACCGGCGGCCCGTCCGATGCCCTCCAGGAGTAGCCGCCGACGCCCGCGCCGATCTCCGTCGCCTCCGCGCGAGCGCCCACAACAGCCCTCCCACGGAGAGCAGAAGGGACGGCCATGGCGCGATGACCGACGGTCCCAGCAGCCCTCTCCTTCTCTGCTGGAACGGGCGAGGAAGGAGAAGCGGCCGCGAACGCCGTCCGCCTCTCCCTCTCTCTCTCGATTGAGCTCTCTGTCTTCATTTTACTGTTGCCCAATCACCTCTCTGACTTGACCGTCGGAGGGTCCCCGCCGGAGCCGCCTCCGGTCAGTATGGACTTCTCATTTTGCAGGCGCACGTTCCCCGGCGATCAGACGACGAGGCGATTGGCCGCAACAACACTAATCTTGCTTATCGACTTTAACAAACATGCAATTTCTTTCTTTCAATCTCATACACCTTATAGCAATCACTCCTTCCCATCTGTCGAGAAATCCTTTGCCATTCAGGCATCCCACGCTTCATCATCAAATTAAAGCCCTCTTCTTCCAAAATAAAAAATGAATGCTCATGCATAAGCATCCAATGTGCAGCAGACTCCCTCATTTTCATCATGTCAAGCTTCCCATCATGTAAAGCACTAACGAATCCAGTTGCTTTTACACCAACACTTGAATCAGCAGCCATAAAATTAATCTTTTTTTGTTGCTTTTGGTACATATTGCGCCTTGAGCATGCCTCTAAGTGCCTCTTAAATTGAGTTGTACTCTTACTTTTAGGAATATTGAGCCTTCTTTTGCAATGGATGCATTCTCCTTTCCTAAATTTGTCAGGTAGCTCAACTTCCTTAAATTCTAACCAAACTGAAGAAGTCTTGGCTCTCTTTTTCTTTTCAAATGCATTAGAACCATCATTTTGTTTATCAGTTGGAGTAGGACCACTAACATTATTAGTACCATCTGTATTATTATTGCTTTCATCGTGAATTTCATCAATATCTTCACCCTCCTCCATATTATCACTTAAATCGATATCAGGTTCATTGTCTCGCATAATTTGACTCCCAAATGAGTCAGGATTTGACTGAAAAGGCATAGAAGAATCTCCAAGATGGGTAGGAGAAGTAGACATACATGTCATCAATTTAAGAGAATATAATCATATACATAAGTAACAAAAAAAAAAATGAAAATAAGAGAATATTAAAGTAATGCTAATGAAAATAGGGGGACCAACGTTTCACCATGGCTCTGCAAACGTAAAGACCAATTCTGCATTTTGACTCACATAAGGAATAAGTAACCATGTAATGCAGAGATCAGAAAAAAATAAAAATAAAAACAAAAAACCATGAGCTTCTGTCACAGAACATGCCTTATTTATGTTTATCAGAATCTCTTTGTTCCTTTGTATGAGAAACTTATGCTTGATTATGCAATCGATTTGGCTTGTTGAGGTAGCTGCAAGAATAATACAATAATTTAACGCCAACAATAGGAATTGCGTTCCATTTTTATCTTTTTGGCATTCTATTACGTATTTTTTTTTATTTAAAATATTTTTTAAATAATTATATTTAAATTAATTTAATTATTTAAAATGATATTTTTTATTTCAATTATAATTACAATTTTTATTTCTTAAAATTGAAAATTATAAATTTTATTTTTCAATTAGAATTACAATTTCTATTTTTTTTCAATTTTATTTTTTTCTTTTTTTTCTTTTACTAGGGTATTTTTTATTTTTTTACAACAATTTTTTTTCTTGAGATAATTTTTTTAAAAAATAATTTGAAATGGACAACGTAATTTGAAATGATATTTTTTATTTGAATTAAAGTTAAAATTCTTATTTTTTTTAAAGTTTAATTTACAAATTTTTTTTTCACATTTTTTTCTCATTTTTTCACTTTTTTATGGCATTTATTTTTTTTATCAAAATTTAATTCAAATTAAAAATTTATTTTTTTAATTCAAATTTATAATTATATAATTTTTCTATTTTTTCATTTATTTCTATTTTTATGAATTTTTTTTTGGCTATTTTTTATTTGTTTGCAATATTTTTTAAATAAATTAATTTGAATTTGGGAAAATAATTTGAAATGATATTTTTATTTTAATTAATTTTAAAAATATTATTTCTTTTAAATTTCAAATTATAATTCTTATTTTTTTTTGATTTTTTAAATTTTTAATTTTTTAATGGCACTTTTTATTTTTTTTAATTTTTTATTTTTTTGAACATTTTTGGCAAGAATTTGAAATGATGTTTTTGAATTAAATTTAAAATTTTTATTTTTTTAAATTCAAATTTATAATTCTTTTTTTTCTTTTTCTATGATATTTTTAATTTTTTAAAATTTTAAGATTTTTGTTTAGACATTTTTTTGAAAAAATTAATTTGAAAAAAAAATCATCTAAAATTATCTTTTTTATTTGAATTACAAATTCAAATTTTTATATTTTAAATTTTGTTTAAAATTAAAATTTTAATTTATTTATTATTTTAAAATTTTAAAATTTATTTTTTTCTCATTCTTTTCCGATTTTTTTCCTTTTTTTGGGGGGGGGGGAAATAGAAAACGATATTTTGAATGGCGTTTTTAAAAATACCATTCAAAATGGTCTTTTTAAAAATACCATTTTAAATGATATTTTTAAAAATATCATTTAAAATGATATTTTCAAAAATATCATTTTAAATGGTATTTTCTATTTTTTTTTTTTGGACGACGCCTAGGTGGAAAAATATTGGTGACGTGGCAGGGAGAAAATGCCATTCAAAATGACGTTTTTTTTCTTTGCCATTATTTCGATAAATAAGTTGGAATTTGTATTATTTATATAAATAATTTTTTTTTATATTATTTAGAAAAAGAGCACCAGAGGAGATGCCAATCAAGGAGCCATAATTTTTTTTTCCCTCTCTATCGTGGAAAGCTTTCTGTCGCAGGTGTAAAGCTAGTCGTTGTTTCAGCTCTTATCTTGGGAAACAGATTTCATGTGGCATATGATCTACAAATCATAATTTATAAATTCAAGTGTTCGTGTAGGATTAAATGCAAAGTCACTGGTGCTATGATGTGGCGATTCAAGATAATCTAAATTTGATCCTTGAGCTCGATTTATAGGAGAAAAAAAGAGTATTATCTAATGACTCTTGGATCGAAATCGAAGCAAGAAAAAAAGAACAAGACTTATCTATGGAGCGACATGTTTAGCATTCATGCTTGATCATGCTCATTGGATGGTTGAGTCATTAGATTGGAAAGGATGAAAATACACTTAAAAGGATAGACGTGAACTGAGAAAGGACTGAATAATGTGAGAGAATGAAATCTGAGGCTATCCATAGCAGATCATTTTGAGCTCTAGGGGGATGATCGAGACTATCACCTTAGATAATCAAATATTGATCATCTATGTGCAACGCATGGGTCTCAGCATTACTTCTCTCTATCGATGTTTTGGTGGGGAGGGTTCGCAACACACGGTCTCACTCCTCAGACTTTCTTTTCCCTCTTCATTTGGGGGTTGTTGCTATTAGGATAGCCTTCTATTTTCCATGATTAAGTTAAAAAATTAGAGTTGAGGAATGGTGAGGTTGTTGCTATTTTGAAGCAGCCTTTCACTTCCTTGATTAAGGTAAATAGAAGAAGCATAGTCGGAAAGGAACATAGAACAATAGGAAGGATCGATAAAGGATCGAAGCAGCCTTTCACTTCCTTGATAAAGGATCGAATGTACTCTTTCTTTTTTATTTTTTTTTAAACTTAGGCAAAACTGGAAGAGAAATCTTTTTTTTTAATGATGTTTCTCTACTATTGGAAGAATATGTGACGGACATCGCCTGCTCCATGTCAACATGTGGATGAGGGAATACATGATGATGGAACAGAGGCCAGATTGACCGATTGGGGAACATGTGACAAGCATCACCCAGTTCTTTCTTTGAAAAAGAAAACAACTAACCCTCCATTTGATATGAAGGATGGATTAGAGGAAGAATGGATAGCAAAAAAAAAAGATGGATGAGGGAGAGGGGGATAGAAGATCCATCTATCACACGTGTTTGGTAAAATATGGGAGGATGGATAAGAATAGTTCCCTCCTTTGTTCAGTATAGAAGGAATAAAAAGAAAAATTGATTATATCTGTTTGACATTTTTTATTAAACTGTCATTTGATAAACAAAGATCATTATTATCAATTTATAATACTTATCTATTATCTATATAAAAGTAAAGAAGTCTGGAATAGTCAACGTGGAGATTTTCCTGCCGAAACATGCACCAACCCACGTAGAGTTAAGTCTTCATTACATTTTGTGGTTGTTTTTTCCCGCCCGACTATGCAGCATATAAGTTTTTACTTCCATTTTCAACTCAAATGAAAAGTTACCTTCTTAATCGTCTCAACTAATTTTTTGAATTCCTGTTCAACCATGGTAATGACATGTATAATTCAAACTGACATTTAATTCTTTGCATGCTATGTATTGAAACCATACAATCATTAAAGCACACAGAGAGATGCATTTAAATGAGTAGTTAAAATCTTTTCTGCTATAAAAACTAAATTATCGTATACATTTCAATCTTGTTGCACACTTTGGTGTGTAATTCTTAATTCAATCATCCTTCCATCTGTTGTGTTTTGTTAATCGTTATGGCTCGAAGGTTAAGTTCCTTAGACGAGATTGTTCCTGGGAAAGTAGATTGGAAGATCAAGGTTCGAGTCATGCATCTGTGGGTAGTTCCAACCTATGGCAATCCAAACGAATCTAACAGTATCGAAATGATCCTTATAAATGAGAAGGTTGTGTGAAGATTCTATTTGTTAAATGATATATGGCATTTTTTTTTTTTGTTTTGTTTTGATTTATAACCGATATGGATTTCATGTGTAGATATTTTGTTCATAGTTTTTAGGGTAATAAGATTCATGCTTCTATCAAGCAGAGCCTCATAACCAGATTCAAATTATTGGTCACTGAAGGTCTTGGTTATCTCATTCAGAATTTAATGGTAGGATGCAATGATGGAAAGTATAGAACAACAAAACATAGGTACAAGATGAACTTCATGGGTATTACAACCATTACTGAAACTACAAATGATAAGACACCAAAGAATGCTTTTGTGTTTGTGCCCTTTTCTGAAATCACTCAGGGCATGGATGAGACCTATCTGATTGGCAAGATTGGTTATAATTAATGTCTGACAAATAATTTTCATGATAACAGCTTGCCTTTTTATTTTTTATTTTCTGCATCGATAGATGTTATTGGAGAACTGGTTGGAGAGGATAATGTGATGGAGAAATTTGTTAGAGGTAGGAAGAGCAAGCTGATGAAAATTGAACTTGAAGACTTGGAGTTAGAACATACACCAATACTTTTGAGTTTGTAGTTCATTTCTAGATAAATGCTCATGTGCCTTTGTGTTTGTTTTTTACTTTGTATTTCTGGTATCAGTAAGAATAAACTGTCCTGCACCTTGTGGGGGGAATTTGCTGATCAAATTTGTTCATATCTCGCTGAGAGCAATAGTGGTCCTATAATTGTTGTACTTCTTTTGTTCAAGGTTAAATCATACCAAGGTAATTTCTTAGTCTAGCCATAAAAATATTATTTAAACAAATATATGTTGAGTTATTATATAAATAGTTGTTAATACTTATTTGGTTTGTATTGTTAGAGAAAGTTGGCATCTCCAATGCATATTATGGATCAAAATTGCTTATCAATCCTACTCTGAAAGAAGCTGCTGATTTCAGCAACAAGAATGGGCTTTATTTTAACTGCTTGTAGTGATGATGCTAAATATTATTTTCAACTATTTTTAGAAATGAGTACTCATCTTCCTCTTCCACTAGGCTGTTAACTGGTGAAGAATTATACACAAGAGGATAAGTCAAATATCTGGACATTCTTCATATTCAATTTCTGATGATTGGGTAAAGCATACGGAGAGGAAGACAATTGATGATGTTCTCGATGCTGCTGAGGTATTGGTCATTCACCTATTCATACTACTTTTTACCTTTTTATATAACTTAAACCTTTATATTTTCATAGGAGGAATACTGTGCTGTTTTAGCAACCATATTGGAAATAGAGTCAGGGTGTAATAATCCGGCCCAATTGGGCCCAAAATCAGTCCACAAAGCCCAAACGAAAAGAAAGGAGAACAGAAAGGGAGTCTTCTTCCACCTCTCACCGGCTCCCAATCGGAGACGGAAAGAGCTCCCTCCGGCTCTATTTAAGGAAGAGAACCCTCCTCTCTCCCTCTCACCAAAGATCTGAGACCCAGTCGACGGCAATCGTCGAAAAACCACCGTGAAGACCCGACCTGTGCCCGTCCAATTTCTCGTCGGAAAGCCTCGCCGGCGTCGAAGGTGAGCCTCCTCCTCCTTCCTCTCTTCTCCCCTTTCCTTCCCGTGTCGGTGTGCACACTCGTCGGCGACTGGAGTCGCCGGATTTTGTTGCAGAAGAAACCTCTATTTTTACCCATTTTTCTTCGATTTTTCGACACCAGTGGTCACCGCCGACCACCGATTTGGTCCCTCCGGGCCATAGGATCGTCGGCCCTTGTCGTCGGCCACCGCCATGACAGCTGTGGCCCTTGGTCGGTCGAGCAAAGGAGGGGACCACATGGTCCCCTATTTCAGCCCAAGACAACCGTGGGAAGAAGAAAAGAAAAAGAAGAAGAAGGAAAAAGAAAAAGAAAAGAAAAAGAAGAAGAAGGAAGAAAAAAAAAAGAAAAAGAAAAGAAGAAGGAAAAGAAAAAAATAAAAGAAAAAAAAAGAAGAAGAAAAAAATAAAAAATAAAAATAAAAAAATTATTATATAAAATAGTAGAACTCTCTCTCCTCTCTCGACATTCTCTCTCTATTTTTTCTCTCTAAATTCTCTCTCTATTTTCTCTCTATAGACCTTTTTATCTCTTTTTATGGACTTTGTCTCTCTAGAGTCATTCTCTCTCTCTGATTGCATCACAGACCCTAGGATAAACTTGAGATGAAAATATGATGATCTGAGACTGCTCCAAAATTCGTGCAGTAGATTGGATCCCAATCCGATCCTTATTCGAAATTGATAACATCAATCATGGTAAATTCATATTAAGTCACCCTGATATGACCTATGATGATCTCAATCATGATTGCCACTTTTGAAGGATACGAAGATTCTCTCTCCACTTTTTCTCTCTATTTTCTCTCTCATGATTGACTTTCTTTCTCTAAGAAGGTCTATAAATTCTGTACCAAGTCATGCCTTCATCTTTTAGGGGCTCATGTTGACTCTAACAAGATGATCCAAAGTTGCTTTGATATCCGTGCTGTATGTCAACCTCATTTGATCATATCAAGTATCTTTCAAATTCATTATTAATGAACTCTATTGATTGATCTTGATCTAATCTGTGCTTCACAATTTTTTGATCAAGTCACTTGAATCTGACCCTCAGACCAGAGATCCTGAATTGCCCTGGTATCTAGATGGTCCGACACATCCGGTCAACAGTCCTCTTTCCTTATGATTTAATCTTGTTATATTTATGGAATAGAATTTGATAATGATTTGATATTTTAAATAGGATTAGCTGATTCTTCTAATGAAGTCTGAAGATCTAAGATGAACGAGGTAAGTAGATCTTATGTTCCTTATTTATTTTTAAATGATCATGTTTTTATGCAAAGAATTGCTATTGATAAAATTATAATTTTTCATAAAATAAGGATCGGCATATGTGATATGAAAAAGCATGTTTTATTATGAGTATTGATTTCATGAATATGTCTTATGAAAATAGCATGATTATGAAGCATGAATTTTATTATTTTTTCGTCTATGTATATGTATGCTTTAAGAAAAAGATATAATAATTTCAAAGGCTCTCAGATGGCTATGAATGAATCCCTTCGGGAAGGTTGACATCCGGAGCTAGCATCCATACGAAACATGGCCCTGCCAGCGGGTATAAAGTTGGCACATGAATTAAGAACTCTGTCGATTAAGAAATATTATCCTGTCATGGGTATAATAGTGACCTTAGCACGAATATCTGTGAGCAATATTTTGAAACATGACATGAATGCATGATGAAAATGATTTATGATTCATGATTGTGAAATATACATGATTTATACATGCATGATGAGTTTACAACTTATTTTGTTATATGCTCTATGAAATACTTTATTTTGTATTACCTATTATTTTCTAAATATTGCATTATCATGAAAAACTTATGTTTGATCCGATAAGGAAGTGCAAGTTCTACTTACTGGGCTAGTGTAGCTCATATTCTTTTTGTTTTCTTTTTGTTTGAACAGAGGAATAAGGTTAGGATCGGCAAAAAGAATCCAAGCTTGAAGATCTGTATAGCAAGCTTAAAAATTTGACAGCAGAAGTTTAATTTATTTTATAATCATGAATTTGTAGTTATTTATGAATGTTGAGATTCGGATTGGTACTTGCTTTTGGATTTAGATGCTCCGAATCAATATTGGTTCAATTATTTGATGAATAATGAAATTGAACCTTTTTATTTGATGAATTTTAGATGATTATGATGGATTGGCTTCGTGTTATCGTGGGCTCCATCCCTCGGTAGCATGGTCGTGTTATGTCCTGAATTTGGGATGTGATATTTTATGGTATCAGAGCTTAGATTATAATCATTGGAGATTATGATATAAATAATATAAATGATTAGGATATGATAGAATAATATCAGAGCTTAGATTTAAGATCATTGAGATTATAAAGTGATATCAAAACTTTATGTATGATCAATAGGATGTGACCGAGTGGAGTATAATGGATAATATCATAGCTTAAGATTATGATCATTAAGGATGTGATAGAATGATATAAAGTTTAGATTATGATCACTAGAGAATATGACTTAAGTGGTATTTGAACTTAAGGTTATCATTATTCAAGATTGTGACTTTAGTGATATTTGAACTTGAGGTTAAGATCATGAAGAACATGATAGATATAAAAGAAAGGATTCAATAATTTGATTTCGAATCAATAGGTATTATGATGAAATTTATGCATAAATAGCATATGATGTCTATAATAGAATTGACGAGTTATATCTTAGATTTCAATAAGCAAGGTTGACCTGAGTACGAGAAGTGTTGACCCTAGAATGAAGTGAGAGGTATTGATATATTATGTTAGGTATATTTGATGACATTGGAATGCTAAACCTATATGGATAAAGGACATGATAACTTTGCTGATTTTGATGTTAATTTTTTGCAAAGAAAAGTTGGTTTGGAAGTTGTCTAAATGATTGTAAGGTAAATCGAAGATTAACTCAAATTAATTCTAGATATATTGGATTCTTGAGGAATGGTGAAGTTTATATAAAAGTTCAAACATAGAAGGTGGATGAAGATTTAATTTTGATGTACTATGCCTAAGAGATAGTAATGACAAGAAAACCTTAAATTTTACCCTAAATTTTATATGAAATCTGAAAGTTGGATCTATCTTTGATTGATTTAATATACAAAGATATTTTTGATAGACTTAGATAATTTGGTAAGTTGAGATCAGAGTGCGCAGCAAAAGCATGATGGTCTGAATTGATTAGAAATATTAATCCTTTAAATCAAAAAATATTATGAAATATGTTAGTTGTAAATAAGGAAGGATTTTACTGATAATAAATGGATGCTAGAGAGAAAATCTATCTGATCAAGGAAAGACTCAAAGCAGCACAGGATAGACAGAAGAGTTGGACAGATAGAAAAAGAAGAGAATTAAAATTTCACTTCGGTGATCATATTTTTCTAAAAGTATTACCTACAAAAAGTATCATGAGATTTGAGAGACATGGCAAGCTGAGTCCGCGATATATTAGACCTTTTGAAATTTTGAGTCGAGTAGGAGATGTTGCTTACGAACTAGCTTTACCACCAGATTTATTCTAAGTGCACAATGTCTTTCATGTTTCACTACGAAAAAAAAAAAATATACCTGATTTAAATAACATGATAAAGTATGAGCTATTGCAAGTTCATGAAGATTTAACCTATGAAGAATTTTTCCTCTGAATTATTGATCAAAAAGAGCAAGTTCTAAGACGGTGCATCATTCCATATGTGAAGATTCACTAGAGTAATCATGAAGAGAGAGAGGCTACATGGGAGCTTGAAGATGATATAAAGACGAGATATCCACACTTATTTAAAAATGAAGGTACGTTAAATTTCGAGGATGAAATTTTTTTAAGGGGGGTAGAATGCGATAACCCGACCCAATTGGGCCCAAAATCAGCCCACAAAGCCCAAACGAAAAAAAAAAAGAGAACAGAGGAGAAGACTCCCAAAGAGAGTCTTCTTCCTCCTCTCATCGGCTCCCAATCGGAGACGGAAAGAGCCCCCTCTGGCTCTATTTAAGGAGGAGAACCCTCCTCTCTCCCTCTCACCAAAGATCCGAGACCCAGTCGGGGGCAATCGTCGAAAAATCACCGTGGAGACCCGACCTGTGCCCGTCCAATTTCTCGTCGGAAAGCCTCGCCAGCGTCGAAGGTGAGCCTCCTCCTCCTTCCTCTCTTCTCCCCTTTCCTTTCCGTGCCGGTGTGCACGCTCGTCGGTGACTGGAGTCGTCGGATTTTGTTGCAGAAAAAATATCTATTTTTACTCATTTTTTTTCAATTTTTCGACGCTGGTGGTCACCGCCGACCACCGGTTTGGTCCCTCCGGGCCATGGGATCGTCGGCCCTTGTCGTCGGCCACCGCCATGACGGCTGTGGCCCTTGGTCGGCCAAGCAAAAGAGGGGACCACATGGTCCCCTGTTTCAGCCCAAGACAACCGTGGGAAGAAGAAAAGAAAAAGAAGAAGAAGGAAAAAGAAAAAGAAAAGAAAAGGAAGAAGAAGGAAGAAAAAAAAAAGAAAAGAAGAAGGAAAAGAAAAAAAAAAGGAAAAGAAAAAGAAGAAGAAAAAAATAAAAAATAAAAATAAAAATATTATTATATAAAATAATAAAACTCTCTCTCCTCTCTTTATATTCTCTCTCCATTTTCTCTCTCTAGATTCTCTTTCTATTTTCTCTCTCTATATCTTTTTATCTCTTTTTATGGATTTTGTCTCTCTAGGGTCATTCTCTCTCTCTGATTGCATCACAGAGCCTAGGATAAACTTGAGATGAAAATATGATGATCTGAGACTGCTTCAAAATTCGTGCAGTAGATTGGATCCCGATCCGATCCTTATTCGAAATTGATAACATCAATCATGGTTAATTCATATTAAGTCATCCTGATATGACATCTGATGATCTCAATCATAATTGCCACTTTTGAAGGATACGAAGATTCTCTCCACTTTCTCTCTCATGATTGATTTTTTCTCTCTAAGAAGGTCTATGAATTCTGTACCAAGTCATGCCTTCATCTTTTAGGGGCTCATGTTGACTCTAACAAGATGATCCAAAGTTGCTTTGATATCCGTGCTGTATGTCAACCTCATTTGATCATATCAAGTATCTTTCAAATTTATTATTAATGAACTCTATTGATTGATCTTGATCTAATCTGTGCTTCATAATTTCTTAATTAAGTCACTTGAATCTGACCCTCAAACCAGAGATCCTGAATTGCCCTGGTATCTGGATGGTCCGACATATCCGGTCAACGGTTCTCTTTCCTTATGATTTAATCTTATTATATTTATGGAATAGAATTTGATAATGATTTAATATTTTAAATAGGATTAGCTGATTCTTCTAACGAAGTCTGAAGATCTAAGATGAACGAGGTAAGTAGATCTTATGCTTCTTATTTATTTTTAAATGATCATGCTTTTATGTAAAGAATTACTATTGATGAAATTATAATTTTTCATAAAATAAGGATCGGCATATGTGATATGAAAAAACATGTTTTATTATGAGCATTGATTTCATGAATATGTCTTATGAAAATAGCATGATTATGAAGCATGAATTTTATTGTTTTTCCGTCTATGTATGTGTATGCTTTAAGAAAAAGATATAATAATTTCAAAGGCTCTCAGATGGCTATGAATGAATCCCTTCAGGAAGGTCGACATCCGGAGCTAGCATCCACACGAAACATGGCCCTGCCAGTGGGTATAAAGTTGGCATATGAATTAAGAACTCTGTCGATTAAGAAACATGACCCTGTCACGGAGATAATAGTGACCTTAGCATGAATGTCTGTGAGTAATATTTTGAAACATGATATGAATGCATGATGAAAATGATTTATGATTCATGATTGTGAAATATACATGATTTATGCATGCATGATGAGTTTATAACTTGTTTTGTTATATGCTCTATGAAATGCTTTATTCTATATTACCTATTATTTTTTAAATATTGCATTATCATGAAAAACTTATGTTTGATCCGATAAGAAAGTGTAAGTTCTACTTACTGGGCTAGTGTAGCTCATATTCTTTTTGTTTTCTTTTTGTTTGAACAGAAGAATAAAGTTAGGATCGGTAAAAAGAATCCAAGCTTGAAGATCTGCATAGCAAGCTTGAAAATTTGGCAGCAGAAGTTTAGTTTATTTTATAATCACGGATTTGTAGTTATTTATGAATGTTGAGATTCGGATTGGTACTTACTTTTAGATTTAGATGCTCTGAACCAATATTGGTTCAATTATTTGATGAATAATGGAATTGAACCTTTTTATTTGATGGATTTTAGATGATTATGATGGATTGGCTTTGTGTTATCGTGGGCTTCATCCCTCGGTAGCATGGCCGTGTTATGTCCTAGATTTGGAGCGTGATACAGGGAATGATTGGTGGTATCAAGGTTGCACTAAATGTTCAAGGAAGGTTCAATCTGCTGGAACAAAGTTCTATTGTGAGGGTTGTGACAAGCTTGTGCAATCTGTTCCAAGGTAATGTTCGTTTTATTAACGTCCGTAAATGAAACTTACAATTGAATGGTAACTGTTTCATAATATATTTATCTGTACGTAGATTTAAAGTTCAAGTCAAAGCCATTGACCAAACTGGTTCTACCTCCTTGATATTCGATCGTGAAGCTACTCAGTTTTTAGGAAAGACTGCATCAGAAATCAGGCAGCAAGAGATGAAGGTGAAATAAAACTTGAATATTCAAATTAGTATAAATCAGTAATACTACATATGTCATCTTTTCAAAGCTTGGGTATGTGCAGAATGGTGTAGGATGTGGCCCTCCTGCGGTGCTAAATAATTTTGTTGGTAAAAAATTTGTGTTCAAGATTAATATCAAAAAGCTGAACGTTAAAAGTAAGTGGTCCATTTATTCGGTTATGAGAATGAGTGATGATGCTGATCTACTTGAGCACTTTAATTCTACCTTAGCTGATAACAAGGTGATTATACCTTTTATGATTTAGATTTGGGCATTACTTGGCTTCTAAATTTATATACGAAACTTATTTCAATCTTGGCTTCAAGGCTATGATGATGATTCTGACACTGGCTACCAGATGCTTAATCGCAATCAGTTAATGATTTTGCCAAGGTCTTTACATTTGTTATATTTTTTAGATGTAATTAATAAAATGCATTTGCACCAATTTTTTAAGTTTTGTATGCAATAGCTAATCAGTTTGTTTATGTTATTGGACTTTTGTCTGCCTGTGAAAAAATGTTGCAGGAATCAGTTTCTGATGAAGTTGAGTACACTTCGCCTACTAAGACCCCCTCAAAAAGATTTGCTGAAGATGTGAGTGACACCATTGTTGATGACCCTACTGCACAACTCTCTGGGAACAAGCTCAAGAAAGTGATCAAGGTTGAAAAATATTAGGATTTAGATGGTTATAGAAATGGTTAATTGTAGGAGAGGGTGGAACAATACAGTATTTATGTTTTTTTTTTTCGTTACTGTTTCATGTAATTTTCCATTTCTGTCTTCTTTCGGTTGCTTTTTTGAGTCTTGGACTAATTAATATATAGATGTTTTTGGTGTTTTGCACATAATCTTTCTCAACTATTCTTGTACTCTTTCTGGAATTTTCATTTTAGTATGCTTTCTTTGTAACTTTTTTTTTCAACCCAAGAATGATAAATACATGAGTGGTTAATGCTATCAGCATGTTAATGACCAATATCGAAGCAACTACCTATGAACCTATCTTTAATTCAACTACATTAAGCTTCATTTGCATGTATATTTAACAACAGATATAAGTATAGCAGTTATATATATCTGGAAAATGAACAAGCAGAGTAGTTGCAAGTTAAAGGCTATCTTTAATCATTCATGCATATTTAAGATCAATAATATCTGTGAAATAAATATGCAGAGTATTTGCATGTTGAACGATATCTTCAATCATTCATGTATATAGTTGTGTTTTTTGAAACAATAAAAACTACACCAAAATTAAAGAGTAGGAAACTGAACGGACAGGGGTTGCACATTGTACAGTGTCTGAATCCATTACTGTGTCATTGAATACACTACAGTAGATGTATCTATCTGCGAAATAATCAAATAATCAGGCAGATTGTTTGCACGTTGTACGATATCTTCGGACGTTCATATATATAGTTATATATTTAAAGATTTGGAAACCGAGCATGCAGAGGTTGCACGATGTACAGTATCTTTGGTACCTGCTCTTCTGGAAGACTGATGTAATTAAGCTATACGATACTAATAATTGTTAGCTTAATCTTAGATTGCATTTAGTAGTTGGCAATCTATCCAATTACTGGCAATTTAAAAAGGTCTCATCAGATTACCATATTTGGTATGTCTTTTGGGTTGGTAATCTAGATTATCGGATAATGCAGATTACCTCTCATGATCCAGATTACCTCCCATAAAATAATCTGGATTACCAAAGGGAAGGATGGCTATTCAGATTACTATCACTTTGAAAATCTTGTAAAAAAATTTTTAGATGAAACTATCCTCCTCTCCTCTCCCCTCCCTGCGCGGCATCCTCCTCAACCTCCTCCATCGCTTCCTCCTCTTCTCCGGCGGCCTCCTCCGTCATCCTTCTCCCCAGCAGCCTCCTCCTTGACCTCCTTGGTGGAGCTGGATGAGGCAGGAGATGTCCTCGGAGATGCGGACCGAGGGTAGGATGCAGGCGAGGGAGGCATTCTGAGGGCGGGGGATGCGGTCATCGAGCCAGACATATCCGCGCATGGCCCCCGGCTGCCACCACAGGTGGAGGAACTCTCGGTGCCGCGGCTAGAGCTAGGCAAAGCCGACAATGCCAAAGACGACATGGCGGAGGGAAAGCAGTGCGGTGGTGTCATCCTCCAGGGAGGGGGAGCCGAGAGAAGAGGTGCGGGTGGTGGAGTCGCGGGTGGCCAAGTGACAGCATCGGCAGTCAGGAGGCCGGGTGCGGTGGCCAGGACATCACGGGCAGCTAGGGGATCGAGGTGCAGTGTCGGAGGCACGACGGGTGGGTTCACCGGGAGGCCAGGAGGTGGTACGGAAGGGTGGGATGAGGAATTTCTAGACGAAACTGTCCTCCTCTCCTCTCCCCTTCCTGCGTTGCGTCCTCCTCAACCTCCTCCGCCGCTTCCTCCTCCTCTCCGACGACCTCCTCCATCATCCTTCTCCCCGACAGCCTCCTCCTTAACCTCCCTGGTGGAGCTGGATGAGGCAGGAGATGTCCTCGGAGATGCAGACCGAGGGTAGGGTGCAGGCGAGGAAGACATTCTGAGGGCGGGGGATGCGGTCATCGAGCCAGATGTATCCATGCATGGCCTCCGGCTGCCACCACAGGTGGAGGAACTCTCGGCACCGCGGCCAGAGCTAAGCAGAGCCGGCAATGCCAAAGACGACATGGCGGAGGGAAAGCAGTGTGGTGGTGTCATTCTCCAAGGATGGAGAGTCGAGAGAAGAGGTGCGGGCAGTGGAGTCACGGGCGGCCAGGTGGCAGCATCGGCAGTCAGGGGGCTGGGGTGCGGTGGCCAGGATATCACGGGCAGCTAGGGGACCGGGGTGCAATGTCGGAGGCACGATGGGCGGGTTCACCGGGAGGCCAGGAGGCGGTGTGGGAGGGTGGGAGGAGGCACGAAAGGCGAGGGGCGGAGGCCACTAGGGGTGGGGGGAGTGGGGTCGGGGTGCGGCGTGTGAGGGAAGAAAAAAGATGGAAAAAAATAATAAAATAATATAATAATAATAATAATAATAAGTAATATAAAATAGTGTAAAATTTTTTCATATAATAATTTTTATCATTAAAAAAATTAAATAAATAGTTTAAAATGTTAAACTAATAATTTGATTTAAAAGTATTTTAGAAATTTGATGTTACATTACTAGTAATCTGATTTTCATACCAAACATGTCAATCAAGATTTTCAGTAATTTTACTGTAATATTATCTGCATATACTAAATACACTAATCAATATTATTGATAATCTATCCAGATTGTAGGTAATTCAGATTATCTTTATCTAGCAATGCACCAAATGCAACCTTAATGTTGGCGTCTCTCAGGCTGTCAAGATGATTAGAAGAGCCATGTCAATCTATATAAGATACGAACCATGCTATATCATAAGAGATGCTACATCTGGGATATCTACACCTATTTTGCTTTCAAAATGAATCATTTGTTTGAAAATGGATTGTTTTCGGGAGGTGCGATGGTGTCTATTCTGTTAACAATGTTTGCCTTTGATCTAATGCCATTGAAGTTTGTTGGGTTCTGCCCATGTGGGGCCCAATATTTAATGGGCCACGTGAGGATTTGAGAGCACCCGCTCTTTTGCTCTCTCGTTCTCTCTCTCTCGATTATCGATACACATGCATGCGACCGGAACACCGCCGCCCGAGAGAAAAAATTTTTTTTTTGGCTGTGATCTTTTGGCTCCAATCAGAATGGTGATTCGACTCCGATTGGCCCTAAAATTTACAGACGTGTTCCCTACATATGGTTCTCCACATCCAACGGTTTGATTATTGTCGGATACTCTCTAACCTAGATTTTTATTTGACTTTGGATTGTGAGATTTTCGGGATTGCTGTTTGTTGTGGATTTGATGATCTGTGGTCTATGTGATCTCTGGAGTTTCTAGAAGAATTGTGTATCTCACTAATTATAGTGAAAGTTTTTCCCTCTGGCTTGGCCCGTGGTTTTTTTGTTTCTGGATTTTTCACGTAAAACTTTTGGTGTTCTTTTGTGTGATTTGATTTATCTTTGTTATTAGTGCTGGTTATTATTGGTTGCTCGTATTTTTCTTAACAAATTGGTATCAGAGCCAGATCAGCTACAGTGATATTGTGTGATTAGATGGAGGACAATGACACGGGCACTATGTTGAAATTAATCCAGTCGAACTATTCGATCTGGAAGCCAAGGATGGAGGATTATTTATACTGCAAAGATCTGTATGAGCCCATCGAAGGAGACAGCACGAAATCAGAAGGCAAGTCAGAGAGAGAGTGGCAGGTTATGCACAGGAAAGCTGTTGGATTGATCAGGTAGTGGATTGACAACGATATATTCCATCATTTTGCCACAGAGACCAATGCTAACTCACTCTAGACAAAACTAGAGGAGTTGTATGAGAGAAAAAGCCCACAAAACAAGGTGTTTTTGATGAGAAAGCTAGTCAACTTGAAGTACAAAGAAAGCCGTTCAGTGACTGAATATCTCAGTGAGTTTCTTGACTTGATGAATCAATTGACTAGTATTAAAATAGCCTTTGATGATGAAATACAGGCATTGCTTCTACTGAGTTCTCTATTTGACAGCTGGGAGACACTTGTTGTATCACTTAGCAATTCTACCCCTAAAGGTGTTTTGACATTGAATATGGTGAAGGGCAGCATGTATAATGAAGAAACAAGGCGCAGAGAGCAAAGAATCTCTAACCAATCTAAGGCATTTGTTATAGAGAGGCAAGGGAGAAGCAACAGTAAAGCTCCTCAGCACCGTAACAAGAATAGAGGGAGATCACAAGGAAGAAAAAATATCATGTGCTACCATTGTGGCAAGATAGGACACTACAAGAATGAATGCAGAAAACTCAAAAGAGAGAATTCAAGAGAAAGAGATGAAAAAAAGATGACAAAGAGAAAGGTACAGTAGCAGCAACTTCAGATGGTGATGTGTTCGTTGTCTGTGATGATGGATATGTCAACCTTATTTGTCAAGACTCTACTTGGATAGTTGATTCAGCTGCTTCATATCATGTCACATCACGATATGATTTTTTCACATCCTATATGAAAGGTGACTATGGCCAAGTGAGAATGGAAAACAATGGTATTTCTAAAATTATAGGCATGGGAGATATATTGTTAGAGACAAGCATAGGAGGCAAGCTACTGCTGAAGAATGTTAGACATGTGCCAGACATTCACCTCAACTTGATTTCCACAGGTTGTCTTGATGAAGAAGGTTACTGTAATACCTTTAGTGAAGGGAGATGGAAGCTCACTAGAGGCTCACTGATAAAAGCCAGAGGCAAGAAGTTGGATACTCTCTACAGAACAAAAATCAAAATATGTAAAGAAGAAGTGAATGCTCTTGAAGATTCCTCCACTGAGTTGTGGCACAAGAGGCTTGGTCACATGAGCAAGAAAGGCCTAGAACTTCTTGCAAAGAAAAAACTCCTGCCAAATTTGAAAGGTACTGATCTAATACCATGTACTCATTGTTTGGTTGGTAAACAACATAGACATGCTTTTCATAGATCATATCCTCATAGATGTCAGAGTATTCTTGATTTGATTCATACTAATGTCTATTCTATGAATACTAAAAGTCTTGGTGGTGCTACTTATTTTGTTACCTTTATTGATGACCACTCTAAAAAGGTTTGGGTATATCCTTTGAGATCTAGATATCAGGTGATAGATGTATTTAAGTATTTTCATGTAAGCGTTGAAAGAGAGACTGGAAAACAGTTGAAGCATATTCGTGCTGATAATGGTAGCGAATATAGAGGTCCTTTTGAGAAGTATTGCAAAGATCTTGATATTAAGCTTGAGAAGACTGTTTCAAAGATGCCTCAGCATAACGGGGTGGCAGAAAGGATGAACAGAATAATTGAGGAAAGGATACGATGTATGCTTTCACATGCTAAGCTGCCTAACTCATTTTGGGGTGAGGCAACGAGGACTGCAGTTGATTTAATTAATCTTTCTCCTTCAGCTCCATTGGATGGTGACATACCAGATAGAGTGTGGATGAAGAAAGATGTTTCCTACAGACACTTGAGAGTGTTTGGCTACCAGGCATTTGTTTATATTCCTGAAGATGAGAGATCCAAGCTTAATAGCAAGACAAGACAGTATATTTTCTTAGGTTATGGACACAAAGAATTTGGCTACAGACTGTGGGATCCAGTTGATAAGAAGGTGATCAGAAGCAGAGATGTTGTGTTCATAGAAGATCAAACTATTGAGGATATTGAACAGACCAAGAGAAGATAGTCGTTCAGAGATGATCTCAGTGACACAGATATAGTCCCTTCACCTGCAGTTAACAGAGAGGAGATACAGAGAGATCACGATGAGCCAGTAGATGCTGAGATTCCTGTTGATGTTATGCCTACATTTGATGAGTCTCCTACAGCTGATGAAGCAGTCTCTGAGCAGTTTGGTGAGCAGGAACTTATAGAGCCAGCACCTTTGAGGAGATCTAGTAGGGAGAGACAGGCTTCTACTAGATATTCTACTCATGAGTATGTGTTGTTGACTGATGGGGGAGAATCAGAGAGCAATCAGGAAGCTACTTTAAGTCAGCAAAGTGAAGAGTGGATGAATGCCATGCAAGAGGAGATGCAAAGTTTGTATGACAATCACACCTTTGAGCTGGTGGAACTACCTAAGGGTAAGAAAGCACTCAAGAACAATGGGTGTTCAAACTAAAGAATGAAGAGAACAGCTCACAACTAAGGTATAAGGCCAGATTAGTTGTGAAGGACTTTGGTCAGAAGCAGGGTGTTGATTTTGAGGAGATCTTCTCACTTGTAGTGAAGATATCATCTATCAGAGTTGTACTTGGATTAGCTGCTACCTTGAATCTAGAGATTGAACAGCTTGAAGTGAAGACAGCCTTTCTCTATAGAAATCTGGAGAAAGAGGTATATATAGAGCAACCAGAAGGGTTCAAGGTCAAAGACAAGGAGCATCTTATATGTAGATTGAAGAAGAGCTTGTATGGTCTAAAGCAAGCACCTCGACAGTGGTATAGAAAGTTTGAGTCATTTATGACAGATCATGGATATACAAGAACCCCTTCTAATCATTGTGTTTTTGTTAAGAGATTTGATGATGATGATTTTACCATACTTCTGTTTTATGTTGATGACATGTTGATTGTAGGCCATGACAGAAAAAAAATTGACAAGCTGAAAAGGGAGATGAGTAAGTCCTTTGCAATGAAAGATTTAGGACCAACCAGACATATTTTTGGTATGAGAATTTTTCGTGACAGAAAATAAAGAAGTTATGGCTCTCTCAGGAGAAATATATCGAGAAGATTCTTGACAGGTTTAATATGAGCAAGGCGAAACCAGTGAGCTCTCCACTCACAGATCACTTTAAGTTAAGCTCTCAGCAGTGTCCTACTAGTACAGAAGAGAGAAAAAAGATGGAAAAAGTGCCTTATGCATCTGCAGTTGGCAGTTTAATGTATGCTAAGGTTTGCACCAGGCCTGATATTGCTCATGCAGTTGGTGTGGTTAGTAGATTTTTCTCTAATCCAGGTAAACAGCATTGGAAAGCAGTGAAGTGGATATTCAGGTATCTTAAAGGAACATCTGGTATTTGTTTATGTTTTGGAACTGATAAACCAGTATTATATGGTTATAGTGATGCAGATTGGGCTGGAGATATTGACTCCAGAAAGTTCACTTCAGGATATCTGATTATTTTTGCAGGGGGAGTTGTGTCATGGCAATCCAGATTGCAGAAATGTATTACTTTGTCGACCACAGAAGTAGAATATATTACTGTAATTGAAGCCTGTAAGGAAGTACTCTGGATGAAAAAATTCTTATGGGAACTGAGACTGAAGCAGAAAAAATTCACAGTTTACAGTGACAGTCAAAGTTACATCCATCTCAGTAAGAATCCAACTTTTCACTTTCGTTCCAAACATATTGATATTCGTTATCATTGGATTCGTGATATTTTGGAAAATAAGTTGTTATCTCTTGAGAAAATCCATACTGATAGAAATGGATCAGATATGTTGATAAAAATATTGCCAAGAGATAAGATAGAGGTATGCAGACAGATGACAAGTTTGGTGAAGCCCCTACGTTGGTCAGAAGGGGAGATTTGTTGGGTTCTGCCCATGTGGGGTCCAATATTTAATGGGCCATGTGAGGGTTTGAGAGCGTCCTCTCTTTTGCTCTCTCGTTCTCTCTCTCGATTGCCGATACACACGAACGCTGTCGCTCAAGGAAAAAAATTTTTTTTTTGGCTGTGATCTTTTGGCTCCAATCGGAATGGTGATTCAACTCCGATTGGCCCAAAAATTTGCAGACGTGTTCCCTACATATGGTTCTTTACATCCAACAGTTTGATTGTTGTTAGATACTCTCTAACCTAGATTTTTATTTGACTTTAGATTATGAGATTTTTGGGATTGCTGTTTGTTGTGGATTTGATGATCTATGGTCTATGTGATCTCTGGAGTTTTCAGAAGAACTGTGTATCTCACTGATTATAGTGGAAGTTTTTCTCTCTGGCTTGGCCTGTGATTTTTTCTGTTTCTGAATTTTTCATGTAAAACTTTTGGTGTTCTTTTGTTTGATTTGATTTGTGTTTGTTATTAGTGCCGGTTATTATTGGTTGCTCGTATTTTTCTTAACAAAGTATCAAAAAATTGGTAAAGAAGCCTGTCGAATCCTCTGTTTGCTCAAGAACATTTCACAAAGTCTGTTTCCAGAAAACATTCTCTTATATTCCTTCGAGAAGTCAGGAATGATCTTCAACGGTTGCTTGATATCCAATTGTTGGACTATCAAGAGAGGACCTTGCAAACTCTGCAACGACCTTGCAAATTCTGTTTAGGAAGGGAGTTCATAATTGTTATTGTATATGCAAGATATACCAGAAAAAGTCTATATCACTTTATTTAAATCAATATAAAGTTAATCCTATGAGTCTGTTAATATTGCTTATAGCTCCTATTTTTAAATAATTTTCAGAAAGTTGTTAATTCTTTCAATTAAATATCCATTATTGCATTATATCATGAAACAGATATGAAGGTTTTATACCTTCATAAGAGCAACAGCTTACTGGATTAATTCAATCTGAAGGGGAAGAGATGAATTTATTATGAAATTTGTACATATCTTTGGTATGTCAAGCAATTGAATATCCATTAAATGGTCATGAAAAACTTTTGAGTTTACCAACTTAACTAAGAATACATCAAAAGACCATGGAGGAATGTGAAGCGTTTTAGTTTCTATTTATTGCTGATTAAATGGCCGATCTTTATGAGATAGGCCATTTTGGAAATTATAAATGCCTACGAAACCACATCCCCATGAGTTCCTTCTCAACTTCTAAGCCTTCCACCATGAGTCATCTGTTTAGCAATGGAAAAGGGATGATTAATTGGAGATTTAATTACCACAATACTGTCCAAGCTTAGAGTTAGGAAAGTCATCCAGTTTAAATCTACTTCCAGAAATTGGTTTAGCGGTATGCCTGACCCCCTCTTGTAGTTACCATGATAGCTTGATAGGTATTTAATTTTTGCATCTTCTTAGAAGTAGTAATATATTTAGGAGTCTTAGTTTTTTTATTTTTTTAGTTGGTACTAGGAATTTTGTGGTTACTTGTTCGACTATAATACCTTGTGTAATCCTATTTTATTATATGGAAATGACCTGCCTTATTATTTTCAGTCAGATTCAATATTAATATTATATATATATATATATATATATAATATAATGTAGTAGATGATCTGTAGTATTGAACTGGGTTCATTTCTCGAATAGTGTGTCACAATCAATGGAGTGCAGGTTTTAGTAGTATCATATCCACGTATCTCTATGAAATCTTATGTGCCAGGTTGTTTATGAACTATTTGGATGCCATAAAAGCAAATAATTATCAACTTTCAAAACTTTTTGTATTCCTTCAGCTGCTGAACGTTACAATGAGGTGATCTCTAACACTTCATTTTTCCCCCAAACAAAAGGACATCGATTTTAAGCAAGCATAAGTTGCTGTAAGACAAAATCTTCAATATTGGTTCGCATTGTTATTCTCCATTGCCAGTTATCTGAAGAGGAGAATCTTTTGATATTTAACAATCTCCAGAAGAAACTCAAGTAACGGTAGATCTCCAATGAGGGCAACAAAGTGGGTAAAGATAAAAAGTGTTGTTTTACAAGGTATGATTTAAAAACTGAACTTTGAATTCTCATTATGTTAATCACCCTGGCTTATTTAAACTGATGTTTTTTCTTTATTATTTTTTCTCTATTTCAATATCTATAGAAAATGGCCTCTCAGGTTCTCATCTTTCGCACACTGATGTGCTCCTATCATCCAGAAATTGAAGGAATGCTGCGAGTGATATTTCAAATGGTGCATGTTCTTTTACTTTGCAAATGAATATTTGTATGGTGTGCTTAACATTAGTACTCAAATACATTTGCTGCAACTTTTTTCAGTTGATTCTCCATCATCAACATCTTTTCAAAAGATGGAAAATTATGGTTCAATATCTAAATGTATGTCCTCCCCAATTTGTGACACTGAAAATCCCAACTGCTTCATCCATCACTGCAGAAGTATTTTTAGAGAATTCTTGTGGTGGTATCAATAATTACAATGAAGATATAATTTTTGGTATACCACAGTTGCCAATACAGCAGTCTGTTAGTAAAAGAAGCAAGTCAACGAGGACTGGAAGGCATGTTATCGGAGGTGAGACAATGATGAATCCAACAGTAGTTTTTTCTCATGACAGCCTAAAGAACAATGGTTTCAATCGTATTACTGCTACCCCTCCCCCTAATTGTGAGGTTGTGACAATGACAAATTCTTGATGCATTAGTTCTGATTTGGTTGTAGAAAACTGTGGCTGTGATACTAATAAATCAAATGAAGCTCAATCATTTGGCATACAAGCTTCTCCAATTCAACTGTCAGTGAATAAACCAAGACAAGTGAGTTCTGGAAAGCATGTCATCAGAGAAGGAAATGGTGGTAAAAAGTTTGCCTGATAACTCACGCCAGAAAAGAATATATAGGAACTAATATATCTGAAATATCTGAGAATTTTAACCTTGCTGATAATGCCATGTCCCTTCAAGGTATGCAACTACCCTTTATCTGTATTTATCTTTATTGCTTACTCTTATACAGAACATTTTAAGCCATGTTGGAAGATGAATTTTGACTAACATTTGAGCAGTAGAATTTTACAAACTGTTTTAAGTTTTATGGAAGTATGAATTACTATATATAACTAATCTTGCTTTTAAGTAATATTTATAATGGTTGAATTTATATATAATAATTTATTATCTATATTACAACTGAAAATGATTGCAAACAGAAATTTTTTTTTTTGTACAGTATCTCGAACGAATTGCTGAAAATTTGAACCCTGCTGCTAATGACATGCCCATCGAAGGTATGCAATTGCCCTTTATCTACCCATCAATTTATTGCATATTCTTATAGAATTTTTTAAGCCATTTTTTTCATATGAATTTTGATGATCAGTTGAGGAGCACAATTATGAAAGTGACTGTATAAACACCAATTTTAAAGTACAAGATAACATTTTTGTTCAAATTGTATATAAATCTACTGGTGAATTTTATTTTAATCTAATCTTACTGTCTTCTTCTATTATCCAAGGTCATATGCCGTAGCTATACCCCTGTGTTATAATATGATTGACATCATATTGTACCAGCTCAAAGGGAGATTTTCTACATCTAGTTACAGATAAAATAAATTATGCTATGAATATTTAGTTAGTACGGTATTCTACTAATATTTATTATTGATAGGGTGTATTTGATAATATTGATTTTGAGGAGGATCGTGTGCAGCGAGCTGTGGACACTCATTTATCTTTGTATTTCAAGGAGTATCGCCACTGCATCCATCAGCATTGGTATCATGTGATGCAGGATCATAAGGTGGAGGTAGCATGGCACCGGCCCTGTGACAGCATCACTATGGATGGTTGGACTGTCATTTACCGATATTATGAGGATCCGACATATTAAGTTATAAATCTAAATTTTTTTTTAGAGTTTAATGATTGAATCATTTATTCTTAAATTTAATTTATTACCTATTAATTTGATTGCTAACTATACAGAGAAGATGTGCCTAGAATGTCATGAATTGGATAAGACAGGCTGTACCATATTGTGGGAGTTCGAGGTTGTTCGCTCGTCACATGGAGCAGATAGTAAATAATTTTTAATTAGTATATTCTAACTCTCTAATTATTTAAATTTTTTTTAATTAATTATTTTCAAATTATATAAAGATGCTGAGAGTGGCGAGCTTCTTGGTAGGATCGATACCTACAAGCGGATCCACCAGCGATGGTCAGAGGAGTGGACAACGAGGAGCTAGGAGCTTTTTGTAAGTTTTTCTATTTATTTTTTTATTCTTTAATTTTTAGTATAAATTTAAAATAGCTATAACTTTAATTTTCAGAACCGTATGATAGACATCAAATCCCAGCCTATCCCTGAGGGCTCGATCGCATCCATAGATGACGAGATCTGCGATCAGATACTTGGTATGAGATCCTATTATGTTAGAGGTCTAGGGCATGAGATCACTACTTCCTCATCTTCATGCTCGTCTAGGGCTGACATATATGTTGCTTGCGATGCTCGACTGGCGGAGGTGTAGAGACTGACTGAGCAGCAAGTTGATGAGTTGACTACACACATCGACAAGTACCAACAGCTCCAAATCCAGATGATAAAGCAAATAACGCAGATGGAGCAGATGATGCAGCTGATGAGGAAGCAGCAGATCGGTTCGAGCTTATCCAAGCACTCTCTTTCCTCAGCTCGTTCTCTTTCTGCAGATGTTGACACCAGACGGCCTATTTTTATAGCTTTTTATTTTTATTTTAGACTTCTTATAATTTTAATTTAATATAATAAAATATTAAAATTTATTTATGAGTTTATTGTATGAATTTTTTATTTTAATTTTTTATTTTAAATTTATAAAAAAATATCATAAATATAAATTAAATATATATATTCATAAATTATTTTTAAAAAATATGTAAATTATTAATGAGAGAAATATTTTTGATAAAATATTGGTCACCAAAAAAATATATTAGCGATAAAAAATTGATCGTAAATAAATTTTTTAATAAATTTAAAAATATCAAAATTTTATATAAAATTAATAACAATGAAACTATTTTCATCGTAAATAACTAAAAATTTATTACTGACAAAAATGTATGTTAAAAATTGCAATATTTGCGACTTAAAATTTACATCGCTAATATTTTTTAAATTTAATTTTTATAAAAATTTTTAATTAAATTAATAGTAAAAAATTTTTATCGCTATTAATTTATTATTTATTAACGATAAAAATTTACATCCGAAATTATCATATTTATGACAAAAAATTTACATTGCTAATACCTTTTATAAATTTGATTTTCATAAAAATTTTTAGTTAAATTAATAGTGATGAAAAAGTCATTGTAAATAATTATTTTTCATTAGCGACATAATATTTCATCGTAAATTATCTTTTTTTATGATTAAAATTTTTTATCATAAATAGTTTTCGAAAAAAAAAATTTTAAAGATAAAAATTTTTCATATATAATATTTGATTATTTACAACGAAAATTTTTTTCACCGTAAAAAATTATCATCGACGTCATTATTTGCGACTAAATATTAGCGACGAATATTTGTTATTAGTGATAAATTTTTTTTATGGTTAATACCTTATTTTGTTGTAGTGCTCTTCCTCAATCCACAGAAATTTCTACACCAGTCTTCTCCACAAATTAATACTTGTATTGTCTCTGGACTAAGAGAGGTGCGGTATGGATCAATGATCCTACCTGTAGCACTGAAAGTAGATTCTGAGGCCACTGTGGTGATGGGAATAGCTAGGACATCAGCTGCCACCGTTGACATCATCAAGATGTTTTGATTTTAATTAATTATTCTCAAATTATATAGAGATGCTGAGAGTGGCGAGCTTCCTGGTAGGATCGATATCTACAAGCGGATCCACCAGCGATGGTCAGAGGAGTGGACAACGAGGAGCCAGGAGCTTTTTGTAAGCTTTTTTATTTATTTTTTTATTCTTTGATTTTTAGTACAAATTTAAAATAGCTATAACTTTAATTTTCAAAATTGTATGATAGACATCAAATCCCGGCCTATCCCTGAGGACTCGATCGCATCCATAGATGACGAGATCTATGATCAGATGCTTGGTATGAGATCCTGTTATGTTAGGGGTCTAGGACATGGGATCACTACTTCCTCATCTTCATGCTCATCTAGGGCTGACATATATGTTGCTTGCGATGCTCGGCTGGCGGAAGTGCAGAGACAGACTGAGCAGCGAGCTAATGAGTTGACTACACACATCGACGAATACCAGCAGCTCCAAATCCAGATGATAAAGCGAATAATGTAGATGAAGTAGATGATGCAGCTGATGAGGTAGCAGCAGATCGATTCGAGCTCATCCGAGCACTCTCTTTCCTCATCTTGTTCTCTTTCTGTAAATGTTGACACCAGACGGCCTATTTTTATAGCTTTTTATTTTTATTTTAGACTTCTTATAATTTTAGTTTAATATAATAAAATATTAAAATTTATTTATGAGTTTATTGTATGAATTTTTTATTTTAATTTTTTATTTTAAATTTATAAAAAATATCATAAATATAAATTAAATATATATATTCATAAATTATTTTTAAAAAATATGTAAATTATTAATAATAGAACTATTTTTGATGAAACATTGGTCGGCAAAAAAATATATTAGCGATGAAAAATTGATCATAAATAATTTTTTTAATAAATTTAAAAATATCAAAATTTTATATAAAATTAATAACAATGAAACTATTTTCATCGTGAATAACTAAAAATTTATTACTGACAAAAATGTATGTTGAAAATTGCAATATTTGCGACTTAAAATTTACATTGCTAATATTTTTTAAATTCAATTTTCATGAAAATTTTTAATTAAATTAATAGCGATAAAAATATTTTCATCATAAATAATTATATTTGCTATAAAAAGATTATGTCGCTAATATTTTTTAAATTTAATTTTTATAAAAATTTTTAATTAAATTAATAGCGAAAAATTTTTATCGTTATTAATTTATTATTTATTAATGATAAAAATTTACATCAGAAATTATCATATTTATGACAAAAAATTTACATTGCTAATACCTTTTATAAATTTGATTTTCATAAAAATTTTTAGTTAAATTAATAGTGATGAAAAAATCATTGTAAATAATTATTTTTCATTAGCGACATAATATTTCATCGCAAATTATCTTTTTTTATGATTAAAATTTTTCGTCATAAATAGTTTTCGAAAAAATAATTTTTTTAAAGATAAAAATTTTTCATCAGTAATACTTGATTATTTACAACGAAAATTTTTTTCATCGTAAAAAATTATCATCGACGTCATTATTTATGACTAAATATTAGCAATGAATATTTATTATTAGCAATAAATTTTTTTTTATCGTTAATACCTTATTTTGTTGTAGTGCTCTTCCTCACTCCACAGAAATTTCTACACCAGTCTTCTCCACAAATTAATACTTGTATTGTCTCTGGACTAAGAGAGGTGCGGTATGGATCAATGATCCTACTTATAGCACTGAAAGTAGATTCTGAGGCCACTGTGGTGATGGGAATAGCTAGGACATCAGCTGCCACCGTTGACATCATCAAGATGTTTTGACTTGCTTCATTTTTTAAAAATATTTTCGAAAAAATGAATTCAATTACCCTCATTTTACATCTAGGATCCAAAATAGCAGCTATAGCCATCAACAGATTGCACTTACCCCAATATTTATCAAACTTTTCCTTCAATTTTGCAATCAACTGTCTAGTGAAAGTATCCTCAAAACTTGACTTCTTATCCAACAATACCTTCACCCTGTATACTTCATTAAGAAATAAATTTGCTGTTGGATAATCTGTCCCAGAAATAATTTCGATGGCAGCCTTGAACAGCTCTAAAATCTCACATAACTTCTCAACTTTTTTCCAATCTTCAACTTCTGGACAGCAAGTGTAACCTAGTTTTTGAGCTGTATATCTAAGAAAAACTTCTTTAAACTTGATTGCACATACCAACATGTCATAAGTTGAATTCCAACAGGTTGGACAATCCAACATCAACTTTCTATATGGCAGTTGTAATTGTTGGACAATCTCAGCAAACACCTCAAGTCTTGCTTCACTTTCATTAAGATAAGTGACACTTTCACGAACATCCTCATTCACTACTTTAATCTCACTCAGTCCATGCTGCACCATGATATTAAGAATATGAGCATAGTAACGAATATGAAACAGCTTTCCTCCACAAACTAACTTCTTACTTCTTGAGAAAGTGTCCTTCAAAGTCCTTGTGCATGTATCATTTGCAGCAGTATTATCAACAGAGATAGTAAAGACCTATAAATACATGAAAAAAATTAAACTTAGATTGTCAAATATAATATATAAATAAACAAAACAAAATAAAGTTTGTTAGAATAAAACTTACTTTGCTTTCAATTCCCCATCATTTAAACACTTGAATAATAGAATCTGCTATATCAATACCACGACGAGGAGGGGGTAAGTGGACAAAGTTCAACACCCGCTTCTGTAACTTTCAATTAGAATCAACAAAATGTTCAGTCAGAACCATATACTCGATCTTTTGAGGTGAAGAGTACCACAAATTAGTTGTCACACTTGTTGGAGAATACCCACCGACCGACCGACCGATGGCCGGACCGACCGACCGACCGACCGACTGACGGCCGGACCGACCGACCGACCGACCGACCGACCGACCGATGGCCGGACCGACCGACCGACCGACTGACGGCCGGAGGGACCGACCGACCGACTGACGACCGGAGCGACCGACTGACGGGCGCCATCACCGGCCGATTAACGGCCCACTACCGACTGAGGATGTATCGGTCGGGCATACTTCTCCCGACCGACTGAATCTAGAAGTCTGTTGGCCGACTCACGTAAGACTCGCCGACCAACAGAGGGGCCCGACGCCACTCAGCTGGCCACCGACCTAGGGTCGGTCGACTCCTCCGATCGCCGTACAGCCGCCAGAGCTTGTCAGTTCTGACAGCAACATGCGGCACTGCCACCTAGGGGCATTGTCCCGCCTAGGGCATTGTCAACCCTAGTGATTTGACAGCCCCACGGCGACATGACACTTTTACGGTGACTTTGACAGTCTACAGTGAGTTGACAATTCCTCAATTGTCCGCACCATTAATGACGGCGCCATACCGTGCTCCACTATATAAATCGGGGAAGGCAACAGTGCAGGGGATCTCTCCACTTCTCGACTTCAAAACCACAGGCTCGCTCCTCTCCCTCTCTCTCTCGATTGAGCTCTCTGTCTTCATTTCACTGTTGCCCAGTCACCTCTCTGACTTGACCGTCGGAGGGTCCCCGCCGGAGCCGCCTCCGGTTAGTGTGGACTTCTCATTTTGCAGGCGCACGTTCCCCGGCGATCAAACGATGAGGCGATTGGCCGCAACAGATTGGCGCGCCAAGTAGGGGAAAACGATGACGAAGACAAGAGCCCAACGATCGAGGATCACCGGGTCGGCGAGGCGCTCTTCCCGCCGAGAAGAGGCCTCCCCACCACCATCGGCGGCGGAGCCCAGCTCTCCGCACCCCGCGGTGACCACGGAGGCGCAGATTGCGGCCATCGTACGGCAGATGACTGTACTGACGGACGCGGTCAAAAGCCTCCAGCAACAACTGGCGGCCCGTCCGATGCCCTCCAGGAGTAGCCGCCGACGCCCGCGCCGATCTCCGTCGCCTCCGCGCGAGCGCCCACAACAGCCCTCCCACGGAGAGCAGAAGGGACGGCCATGGCGCGATGACCGACGGTCCCAGCAGCCCTCTCCTTCTCTGCTGGAACGGGCGAGGAAGGAGAAGCAGCCGCGAACGCCGTCCGCCTCTCCCTCTCTCTCTCGATTGAGCTCTCTGTCTTCATTTTACTGTTGCCCAGTCACCTCTCTGACTTGACCGTCGGAGGATCCCCGCCGGAGCCGCCTCCGGTCAGTATGGACTTCTCATTTTGCAGGCGCACGTTCCCCGGCGATCAGACGACGAGGCGATTGGCCGCAACAACACTAATCTTGCTTATCGACTTTAACAAACATGCAATTTCTTTCTTTCAATCTCATACACCTTATAGCAATCACTCCTTCCCATCTGTCGAGAAATCCTTTGCCATTCAGGCATCCCACGCTTCATCATCAAATTAAAGCCCTCTTCTTCCAAAATAAAAAATGAATGCTCATGCATAAGCATCCAATGTGCAGCAGACTCCCTCATTTTCATCATGTCAAGCTTCCCATCATGTAAAGCACTAACGAATCCAGTTGCTTTTACACCAACACTTGAATCAGCAGCCATAAAATTAATCTTTTTTTGTTGCTTTTGGTACATATTGCGCCTTGAGCATGCCTCTAAGTGCCTCTTAAATTGAGTTGTACTCTTACTTTTAGGAATATTGAGCCTTCTTTTGCAATGGATGCATTCTCCTTTCCTAAATTTGTCAGGTAGCTCAACTTCCTTAAATTCTAACCAAACTGAAGAAGTCTTGGCTCTCTTTTTCTTTTCAAATGCATTAGAACCATCATTTTGTTTATCAGTTGGAGTAGGACCACTAACATTATTAGTACCATCTGTATTATTATTGCTTTCATCGTGAATTTCATCAATATCTTCACCCTCCTCCATATTATCACTTAAATCGATATCAGGTTCATTGTCTCGCATAATTTGACTCCCAAATGAGTCAGGATTTGACTGAAAAGGCATAGAAGAATCTCCAAGATGGGTAGGAGAAGTAGACATACATGTCATCAATTTAAGAGAATATAATCATATACATAAGTAACAAAAAAAAAAATGAAAATAAGAGAATATTAAAGTAATGCTAATGAAAATAGGGGGACCAACGTTTCACCATGGCTCTGCAAACGTAAAGACCAATTCTGCATTTTGACTCACATAAGGAATAAGTAACCATGTAATGCAGAGATCAGAAAAAAATAAAAATAAAAACAAAAAACCATGAGCTTCTGTCACAGAACATGCCTTATTTATGTTTATCAGAATCTCTTTGTTCCTTTGTATGAGAAACTTATGCTTGATTATGCAATCGATTTGGCTTGTTGAGGTAGCTGCAAGAATAATACAATAATTTAACGCCAACAATAGGAATTGCGTTCCATTTTTATCTTTTTGGCATTCTATTACGTATTTTTTTTTATTTAAAATATTTTTTAAATAATTATATTTAAATTAATTTAATTATTTAAAATGATATTTTTTATTTCAATTATAATTACAATTTTTATTTCTTAAAATTGAAAATTATAAATTTTATTTTTCAATTAGAATTACAATTTCTATTTTTTTTCAATTTTATTTTTTTCTTTTTTTTCTTTTACTAGGGTATTTTTTATTTTTTTACAACAATTTTTTTTCTTGAGATAATTTTTTTAAAAAATAATTTGAAATGGACAACGTAATTTGAAATGATATTTTTTATTTGAATTAAAGTTAAAATTCTTATTTTTTTTAAAGTTTAATTTACAAATTTTTTTTTCACATTTTTTTCTCATTTTTTCACTTTTTTATGGCATTTATTTTTTTTATCAAAATTTAATTCAAATTAAAAATTTATTTTTTTAATTCAAATTTATAATTATATAATTTTTCTATTTTTTCATTTATTTCTATTTTTATGAATTTTTTTTTGGCTATTTTTTATTTGTTTGCAATATTTTTTAAATAAATTAATTTGAATTTGGGAAAATAATTTGAAATGATATTTTTATTTTAATTAATTTTAAAAATTTTATTTCTTTTAAATTTCAAATTATAATTCTTATTTTTTTTTGATTTTTTAAATTTTTAATTTTTTAATGGCACTTTTTATTTTTTTTAATTTTTTATTTTTTTGAACATTTTTGGCAAGAATTTGAAATGATGTTTTTGAATTAAATTTAAAATTTTTATTTTTTTAAATTCAAATTTATAATTCTTTTTTTCTTTTTCTATGATATTTTTAATTTTTTAAAATTTTAAGATTTTTGTTTAGACATTTTTTTGAAAAAATTAATTTGAAAAAAAAATCATCTAAAATTATCTTTTTTATTTGAATTACAAATTTAAATTTTTATATTTTAAATTTTGTTTAAAATTAAAATTTTAATTTATTTATTATTTTAAAATTTTAAAATTTATTTTTTTCTCATTCTTTTCCGATTTTTTTCTTTTTTTTGGGGGGGGAAATAGAAAACGATATTTTGAATGGCGTTTTTAAAAATACCATTCAAAATGGTCTTTTTAAAAATACCATTTTAAATGATATTTTTAAAAATATCATTTAAAATGATATTTTCAAAAATATCATTTTAAATGGTATTTTCTATTTTTTTTTTTTGGACGACGCCTAGGTGGAAAAATATGGGTGACGTGGCAGGGAGAAAATGCCATTCAAAATGACGTTTTTTTTCTTTGCCATTATTTCGATAAATAAATTAGAATTTATATTATTTATATAAATAATTTTTTTTTATATTATTTAGAAAAAGAGCACCAGAGGAGATGCCAATCAAGGAGCCATAATTTTTTTTTCCCTCTCTATCGTGGAAAGCTTTCTGTCGCAGGTGTAAAGCTAGTCGTTGTTTCAGCTCTTATCTTGGGAAACAGATTTCATGTGGCATATGATCTACAAATCATAATTTATAAATTCAAGTGTTCGTGTAGGATTAAATGCAAAGTCACTGGTGCTATGATGTGGCGATTCAAGATAATCTAAATTTGATCCTTGAGCTCGATTTATAGGAGAAAAAAAGAGTATTATCTAATGACTCTTGGATCGAAATCGAAGCAAGAAAAAAAGAACAAGACTTATCTATGGAGCGACATGTTTAGCATTCATGCTTGATCATGCTCATTGGATGGTTGAGTCATTAGATTGGAAAGGATGAAAATACACTTAAAAGGATAGACGTGAACTGAGAAAGGACTGAATAATGTGAGAGAATGAAATCTGAGGCTATCCATAGCAGATCATTTTGAGCTCTAGGGGGATGATCGAGACTATCACCTTAGATAATCAAATATTGATCATCTATGTGCAACGCATGGGTCTCAGCATTACTTCTCTCTATCGATGTTTTGGTGGGGAGGGTTCGCAACACACGGTCTCACTCCTCAGACTTTCTTTTCCCTCTTCATTTGGGGGTTGTTGCTATTAGGATAGCCTTCTATTTTCCATGATTAAGTTAAAAAATTAGAGTTGAGGAATGGTGAGGTTGTTGCTATTTTGAAGCAGCCTTTCACTTCCTTGATTAAGGTAAATAGAAGAAGCATAGTCGGAAAGGAACATAGAACAATAGGAAGGATCGATAAAGGATCGAAGCAGCCTTTCACTTCCTTGATAAAGGATCGAATGTACTCTTTCTTTTTTATTTTTTTTTAAACTTAGGCAAAACTGGAAGAGAAATCTTTTTTTTTAATGATGTTTCTCTACTATTGGAAGAATATGTGACGGACATCGCCTGCTCCATGTCAACATGTGGATGAGGGAATACATGATGATGGAACAGAGGCCAGATTGACCGATTGGGGAACATGTGACAAGCATCACCCAGTTCTTTCTTTGAAAAAGAAAACAACTAACCCTCCATTTGATATGAAGGATGGATTAGAGGAAGAATGGATAGAAAAAAAAAAGGATGGATGAGGGAGAGGGGGATAGAAGATCCATCTATCACACGTGTTTGGTAAAATATGGGAGGATGGATAAGAATAGTTCCCTCCTTTGTTCAGTATAGAAGGAATAAAAAGAAAAATTGATTATATCTGTTGAACATTTTTTATTAAACTGCCATTTGATAAACAAATATCATTATTATCAATTTATAATACTTATCTATTATCTATATAAAAGTAAAGAAGTCTGGAATAGTCAACGTGGAGATTTTCCTGCCGAAACATGCACCAACCCACATAGAGTTAAGTCTTCATTACATTTTGTGGTTGTTTTTTCCCGCCCGACTATGCAGCATATAAGTTTTTACTTCCATTTTCAACTCAAATGAAAAGTTTCCTTCTTAATCGTCTCAACTAATTTTTTGAATTCCTGTTCAACCATGGTAATGACATGTATAATTCAAACTGACATTTAATTCTTTGCATGCTATGTTTTGAAACCATACAATCATTAAAGCACACAGAGAGATGCATTTAAATGAGTAGTTAAAATCTTTTCTGCTATAAAAACTAAATTATCGTATACATTTCAATCTTGTTGCACACTTTGGTGTGTAATTCTTAATTCAATCATCCTTCCATCTGTTGTGTTTTGTTAATCGTTATGGCTCGAAGGTTAAGTTCCTTAGACGAGATTGTTCCTGGGAAAGTAGATTGGAAGATCAAGGTTCGAGTCATGCATCTGTGGGTAGTTCCAACCTGTGGCAATCCAAACGAATCTAACAGTATCGAAATGATCCTTATAAATGAGAAGGTTGTGTGAAGATTCTATTTGTTAAATGATATATGGCATTTTTTTTTTGTTTTGTTTTGATTTATAACCGATATGGATTTCATGTGTAGATATTTTGTTCATAGTTTTTAGGGTAATAAGATTCATGCTTCTATCAAGCAGAGCCTCATAACCATATTCAAATTATTGGTCACTGAAGGTCTTGGTTATCTCATTCAGAATTTAATGGTAGGATGCAATGATGGAAAGTATAGAACAACAAAACATAGGTACAAGATGAACTTCATGGGTATTACAACCATTACTGAAACTACAAATGATAAGACACCAAAGAATGCTTTTGTGTTTGTGCCCTTTTCTGAAATCACTCAGGGCATGGATGAGACCTATCTGATTGGCAAGATTGGTTATAATTAATGTCTGACAAATAATTTTCATGATAACAGCTTGCCTTTTTATTTTTTATTTTCTGCATCGATAGATGTTATTGGAGAACTGGTTGGAGAGAATAATGTGATGGAGAAAATTGTTAGAGGTAGGAAGAGCAAGCTGATGAAAATTGAACTTGAAGACTTGGAGTTAGAACATACACCAATACTTTTGAGTTTGTAGTTCATTTCTAGATAAATGCTCATGTGCCTTTGTGTTTGTTTTTTACTTTGTATTTCTGGTATCAGTAAGAATAAACTGTCCTGCACCTTGTGGGGGGAATTTGCTGATCAAATTTGTTCATATCTCGCTGAGAGCAATAGTGGTCCTATAATTGTTGTACTTCAATTGTTCAAGGTTAAATCATACCAAGGTAATTTCTTAGTCTAGCCATAAAAATATTATTTAAACAAATATATGTTGAGTTATAATATAAATAGTTGTTAATACTTATTTGGTTTGTATTGTTAGAGAAAGTTGGCATCTCCAATGCATATTATGGATCAAAATTGCTTATCAATCCTACTCTGAAAGAATTAGCTGCTGATTTCAGCAACAAGAATGGGCTTTATTTCAACTGCTTGTAGTGATGATGCTAAATATTATTTTCAACTATTGTTAGAAATGAGAACTCATCTTCCTCTTCCACTAGGCTGTTAACTGGTGAAGAATTATACACAAGAGGATAAGTCAAATATCTGGACATTCTTCATATTCAATTTCTGATGATTTGGTAAAGCATACGGAGAGGAAGACAATTGATGATGTTCTCGATGCTGCTGAGGTATTGGTCATTCACCTATTCATACTACTTTTTACCTTTTTATATAACTTAAACCTTTATATTTTCATAGGAGGAATACTGTGCTGTTTTAGCAACCATATTGGAAATAGAGTCAGGGGATGATTGGTGGTATCAAGGTTGCACTAAATGTCCAAGGAAGGTTCAGTCTGCTGAAACAAAGTTCTATTGTGAGGGTTGTGACAAGCTTGTGCAATCTGTTCCAAGGTAATGTTCGTTTTATTAACGTCCGTAAATGTAACTTACAATTGAATGGTAACTGTTTCATAATATATTTATCTGTACATAGATTTAAAGTTCAAGTCAAAGCCATTGACCAAACTGGTTCTACCTCCTTGATATTCGATCGTGAAGCTACTCAGTTTTTAGGAAAGACTGCATCAGAAATCAGGCAGCAAGAGATGAAGGTGAAATAAAACTTGAATATTCAAATTAGTATAAATCAGTAATACTACATATGTCATCTTTTCAAAGCTTGGGTATGTGCAGAATGGTGTAGGATGTGGCCCTCCTGCGGTGCTAAATAATTTTGTTGGTAAAAAATTTGTGTTCAAGATTAATATCAAAAAGCTGAACGTTAAAAGTTAGTGGTCCATTTATTCGGTTATGAGAATGAGTGATGATGCTGATCTACTTAAGCACTTTAATTCTACCTTAGCTGATAACAAGGTGATTATACCTTTTATGATTTAGATTTGAGCATTACTTGGCTTCTAAATTTATATACGAAACTTATTTCAATCTTGGCTTCAAGGCTATGATGATGATTCTGACACTGGCTACCAGATGCTTAATCGCAATCAGTTAATGATTTTGCCAAGGTCTTTACATTTGTTATATTTTTTAGATGTAATTAATAAAATGCATTTGCACCAATTTTTTAAGTTTTGTATGCAATAGCTAATCAGTTTGTTTATGTTATTGGACTTTTGTCTGCCTGTGAAAAAATGTTGCAGGAATCAGTTTCTGATGAAGTTGAGTACACTTCGCCTACTAAGACCCCCTCAAAAAGATTTGCTGAAGATGTGAGTGACACCATTGTTGATGACCCTACTGCACAACTCTCTGGGAACAAGCTCAAGAAAGTGATCAAGGTTGAAAAATATTAGGATTTAGATGGTTATAGAAATGGTTAATTGTAGGAGAGGGTGGAACAATACAGTATTTATGTTTTTTTTTTTTCGTTACTGTTTCATGTAATTTTCCATTTCTGTCTTCTTTCGGTTGCTTTTTTGAGTCTTGGACTAATTAATATATAGATATTTTTGGTATTTTGCACTTGCACATAATCTTTCTCAACTATTCTTGTACTCTTTCTGGAATTTTCATTTTAGTATGCTTTCTTTGTAACTTTTTTTTTCAACCCAAGAATGATAAATACATGAGTGGTTAATGCTATCAGCATGTTAATGGCCAATATGAAGCAACTACCTATGAACCTATCTTTAATTCAACTACATTAAGCTTCATTTGCATGTATATTTAACAACAGATATAAGTATAGCAGTTATATATATATGTATCTGGAAAATGAACAAGCAGAGTAGTTGCAAGTTATAGGCTATCTTAAATCATTCATGCATATTTAAGATCAATAATATCGGTGAAATAAATATGCAGAGTATTTGCATGTGGAACGATATCTTCAATCATTCATGTATATAGTTGTGTTTTTTGAAACAATAAAAACTACACCAAAATTAAAGAGTAGGAAACTGAACGGACAGGGGTTGCACATTGTACAGTGTCTGAATCCATTACTGTGTCATTGAATACACTACAGTAGATGTATCTATCTGCGAAATAATCAAATAATCAGGCAGATTGTTTGCACGTTGTACGATATCTTCGGACGTTCATATATATAGTTATATATTTAAAGATTTGGAAACCGAGCAGGCAGAGGTTGCACGATGTACAGTGTCTTTGGTACCTGCTCTTCTGGAAGATTGATGTAATTAAGCTACGGTACTAATAATTGTTAACTTAATCTTAGGTTGCATTTAGCAGTTGGCAATCTATCCAAATTACTGACAATTTAAAAAAATCTTGTCAGATTATCATATTTGGTATATCTTTTGGGTTGGTAATCTAGATTATCGGATGATGCAGATTACCTCTCATGATCCAGATTACCTCCCATGAAGTAATCTGGATTACCAAAGGAAAGGATGGCTATTCAGATTACTATCACTTTGATAATCTCGTAAAAAAAATTTTAGATGAAACTGTCCTCCTCTCGTCTCCCCTCCCTGCGCGGCGTCCTCCTCAACCTCCTCCACCGCTTCCTCTTCTCCGGTGGCCTCCTCCATCATCCTTCTCTCCGGCAGCCTCCTCCTTAACCTCCCTGGTGGAGCTGGATGAGGCAGGAGATGTCCTCGGAGATGCGGACCGAGGATAGGGTGCGAGCGAGGGAGGCATTCTGAGGGTGGGGGATGCGGTCATCGAGCCAGACGTATCCGCGCATGGCCTCCGGCTGCCACCACAGGTGGAGGAACTCTCGGCACTGCGGCCAGAGCTAGGCAGAGCCGGCAATGCCAAAGACGACATGGCGGAGGGAAAGCAGTGCGGTGGTGTCATCCTCCAGGGAGGGGGAGTCGAGAGAAGAGGTGCGGGCAGTGGAGTCGCGGGCGGCCAAGTGGCAGCATCGGCAGTCAGGGGGCCGGGGTGTGGTGGCCAGGACATCAAGGGCAGCTAGGGGACCAAGGTGTAGTGTCTGAGGCATGACGGGCGAGTTCACCGGGAGGCCAGGAGGCGGTGCGGGAGGGTGGGAGGAGGAATTTCTAGAAGAAATTGTCCTCCTCTCGTCTCCCCTCCCTGCGCGGCGTCCTCCTCAACCTCCTCTACCGCTTCCTCCTCTTCTCCGACGGCCTCTTCCGTCATCCTTCTCCCCGGCAGCCTCCTCCTTAACCTCCCTGGTGGAGCTGGATGAGGCAGGAGATGTCTTCGGAGATGTAGACCGAGGGTAGGGTGCGGGCGAGGGAGGCATTCTGAGGGCGGGGGATGCGGTCATCGAGCCAGATGTATCCACGCATGACCCCTGGCTGCCACCACAGGTGGAGCAACTCTCGACGCCGCGGCCAGAGCTAGGCAAAGCTGGCAATGCCAAAGACGACATGGTGGAGGGAAAGCAGTGCGGTGGTGTCATCCTCCAGGGAGGGGGAGCCGAGAGAAGAGGTGCGGGCGGTGGAGTCGCGGGCAGCCAAGTGGCAACATCGGCAGTCAGGGGGTCGGGGTGCGGTGGCCAGGACATCACGAGCAGCTAGGGGACTGGGGTGCAATGTCGGAGGCACGATGGGCGGGTTCATCGGGAGGCCAGGAGGCGGTGCGGGAGGGTGGGAGGAGGCACGAAAGGCGGGGGGCAGAGGCCACTAGGGGTGAGGGGAGTGGGGTTGGGGTGCGGCATGTGAGGGAAGGAAAAAGATAGAAAAAATAAAATAATAATAATAATAATAAGTAATATAAAATAGTATAAAATTTTTTCATATAATAATTTTTATCATTAAAAAATTAAATAAATAGTTTAAAATATTAAACTAATAATTTGATTTAAAAGTATTTTAGAAATTTGATGTTATATTATTAGTAATCTGATTGTCATACCAAACATGTCAATCAAGATTTTCAGTAATTTTACTGTAATATTATCTGCATATACTAAATACACTAATCAACATTATTGATAATCTATCCAGATTGTAGGTAATTCAGATTATCTTTGTCTAGCAATGCACCAAATGCAACTTTAATGTTAGCATCTCTCAAGCTGTCAAGATGATTAGAAGAGCCATGTCAATCTATATAAGATACGAACCATGCTATATCATAAGAGACGCTACATCTGGGATATCTACACCTATTCTGCTTTCAAAATGAATCATTTGTTTGAAAATGGATCATTTTCGGGAGGCACGATGGTGTCTACTCTGTCAACAATGTCTGCCTTTGATCTGATGCCATTGAAGTTTGTTGGGTTTTGCCCATGTGGGTCCCAATATTTAATGGGCCACGCGAGGATTTGAGAGCGCCCTCTCTTTTGTTCTCTCGTTCTCTCTCTCGATTACCGATACACATGCACGCGACCCGAACGCCGCCGCTCGAGAGAAAAAAAAAAAATTTTGGCTATGATCTTTTGGCTCCAATCGAAACAGTGATTCAACTCCGATTGGCCCTAAAATTTGCAGATTTGTTCCCTGCATATGGTTCTCCACATCCAACGGTTTGATTATTGTCGGATACTCTCTAACCTAGATTTTTATTTGACTTTGGATTGTGAGATTTTCGGGGTTGTTGTTTGTTATGGATTTGATGATCTGTGGTCTATGTGATCTCTGAAATTTTTCGAAGAATTATGTATCTCACTGATTATAGTAAAAGTTTTTCTCTCTGGCTTGGCCCGTGATTTTTTCATTTCTGGGTTTTTCACGTAAAACTTTTGGTGTTTTTTTGTGTGATTTGATTTGTCTTTGTTATTGGTGCTGGTTATTATTGGTTGCTCGTATTTTTCTTAACAAATTGATATCAGAGCCAGGTCGGCTACAGTGATATTATGTGATTAGATGGAGGACAATGACACAGGCATCATATTGAAATTAATCCAGTCGAACTATTTGATCTGGAAGCCAAGGATGGAGGATTATTTATACTGCAAAGATCTGTATGAGCCCATCGAAGGAGACAGCACAAAACCAGAAGGCAAGTCAGAGAGAGAGTGGCAGGTTATGCACAGAAAAGCTATTGGATTGATCAGGCAGTGGATTGACAACAATATATTCCATCATTTTGCCATAGAGACCAATGCTAACTCACTCTGGACAAAACTAGAGGAGTTGTATGAGAGAAAAAACCCATAAAATAAGATGTTTTTGATGAGAAAGCTAGTCAACTTGAAGTACAAAGAAAGCCGTTCAGTGACTGAATATCTCAGTGAGTTTCTTGACTTGATGAATCAATTGACTAGTGTTAAAATAGCCTTTAATGATGAAGTACAAGCATTGCTTCTACTGAGTTCTCTACCTGACAGCTGGGAGACACTTGTTGCATCACTTAGCAATTCTACCGCTAAAAGTGTTTTGACATTGAATATGGTGAAAGGCAGCATGTATAATGAAGAAACAAGACGCAGAGAGTAAGGAATCTCTAACCAATATGAGGCATTTGTTATAGAGAGGCAAGGGAGAAGCAACAGTAAAGCTCCTCAGCACCGTAACAAGAATAGAGGGAGATCACAAGGAAGGAAGAACATCAAGTGCTACCATTGTGGCAAGATAGGACACTACAAGAATGAATGCAGAAAACTCAAAAGAGAGAATTCAAGAGAAAGAGATGAAAAAAAAGATGATAAAGAGAAGGATACAGTAGTAGTAACTTCAGATGGTGATGTGTTCGTTATCTATGATGATGGATATGTCAACCTTATTTGTCAAGACTCTACTTGGATAGTTGATTCAGCTGCTTCATATCATGTCACATCATGACATAATTTTTTCACATCCTATATGAAAAGTGACTATGGCCAAGTGAGAATGGAAAACAATGGTGTTTCTAAAATTATAGGCATGGGAGATATATTGTTAGAGACAAGAATAGGAGGCAAGCTACTACTGAAAAATGTTAGACATGTGCCAGACATTCGCCTCAACTAGATTTCCACAGGTTGCCTTGATGAAGAAGGTTACTGTAATACCTTTAGTAAAGGGAGATGGAAACTCACTAGAGGCTCACTGATAAAAGCCAAAGGCAAGAAGTTGGACACTCTCTACAGAACAAAAGTCAGAATATGTAGAGAAGAAGTGAATGCTCTTGAAGATTCATCCACTGAGCTGTGGCATAAGAGGCTTGGTCACATGAGCAAGAAAGGCCTAGAATTTCTTGCAAAGAAGAAACTCCTGCCAAATTTGAAAGGTACTAATCTAATACCATGTACTCATTGTTTGGTTGGTAAACAACATAGACATACTTTTCATAGATCATATCCTCATAGATGTCAAAGTATTCTTGATTTGGTTCATACTGATGTCTGTTCTATGAATACTAAAAATCTTGGTGGTGCTACTTATTTTGTTACCTTTATTGATGACTACTCTAAAAAGATTTGGGCATATCTTTTGAGATCTAAATATCAGGTGATAGATGTATTTAAGCATTTTCATGCAAGTATTGAAAGAGAGACTGAAAAATAGTTGAAGCATATTCGTGCTGATAATGGTGGCGAATACAGAGGTCCTTTTGAGAAGTATTGCAAAGATCTTGATATTAAAGTTGAGAAGACTGTTCCAAAGATGCCTCAGCATAACGGGGTGGCAGAAAGGATGAACAGAACAATTGAGAAAAGGATACGATGTATGCTTTCATATGCTAAGCTGCCTAACTCATTTTGGGGTGAGGCAATGAGGACTGCAGTTGATTTAATTAATCTTTCTCCTTCAGCTCCATTGGATGGTGACATACCAGATAAAGTGTAGATGAAGAAAGATGTTTCCTACAGACACTTGAGAGTATTTGGCTGCCAGGCATTTATTCATATTCCTAAAGATGAGAGATTCAAGCTTAATAGCAAGACAAGACAGTGTATTTTCTTAAGTTATGGACATGAAGAATTTGGCTACAGACTGTGGGATCCAGTTGATAAGAAGGTGATCAGAAGTAGAGATGTTGTATTCATAGAAGATCAAACTATTGAGGATATTGAACAGACCAAGAAAAGATAGTCGTTCAGAGATGATCTCCATGACACAGATATAGTCTTTTCACCTGCAGTTAACAGAGAGGAGATACAGGGAGATCACGATGAGCCAGTAAATGTTGAGATTCCTGTTGATGTTACGCCTACATCTGATGAGTCTCCTACAGCTGATGAAGCAGTCCTCGAGCAGTTTGGTGAGCAGAAACTTATAGAGCCAGCACCTTTGAGGAGATCTAGTAGGGAGAGACAGGTTTCTACTAGATATTCTACTCATGAGTATGTGTTGTTGACTAATGGGGGAGAACCAGAGAGCAATCAAAAAGCTACTTTAAGTCAGCAAAGTGAAGAGTGGATGAAAGCCATGCAAGAGGAGATGCAAAGTTTGTATGACAATCACACCTTTGAGCTGGTGAAACTACCTAAGGGTAAGAAAGCACTCAAGAACAAATGGGTGTTCAAACTAAAGAATGAAAAGAACAGCTCACAACTAAGGTATAAGGCCAGATTAGTTGTGAAGGGCTTTGGTCAGAAGCAGAGTGTTGATTTTGAGGAGATCTTCTCACTTGTAGTGAAGATATCATCTATCAGAGTTGTACTTGGATTAGCTGCTACCTTGAATCTAGAGATTGAACAATTTGATGTGAAGACAGCCTTTCTCCATAGAAATCTGGAGAAAGAGGTATACATGGAGCAACCAGAAGGGTTCAAGGTCAAAGACAAGGAGCATCTTATATGCAGATTGAAGAAGAACTTGTATGGTCTAAAGCAAGCACCTCGACAGTGGTATAGAAAGTTTGAGTCATTTATGACAGATCATGGATATCCAAGAACCCCTTCTGATCATTATGTTTTTGTTAAGAGATTTGATGATGATGATTTTACCATACTTCTGCTTTATGTTGATGACATGTTGATTGTAGGCTATAACAGAAAGAAAATTGACAAGCTGAAAAGGGAGATGAGTAAGTTCTTTGCAATGAAAGACTTAAGACCAGCCAGGCATATTCTTGGTATGAGAATTTTTTGTGACAGAAAATAAGAGAAGTTATGGCTCTCTCAGGAGAAATATATCGAGAAGATTCTTGATAGGTTTAATATGAGCAAGGCGAAACCAGTGAGCTCTCCACTCACAGGTCATTTTAAGTTAAGCTCTCAGCAGTGTCCTACTAGTAGAGAAGAGAGAAAAAAGATAGAAAAAGTGCCAGGTAAACAGCATTGGAAAGCAGTGAAGTAAATATTTAGGTATCTTAAAGGAACATCTGGTATTTGTTTATGCTTTAGAACTGATAAACCAGTGTTATGTGGTTATAGTGATGCAGATTGGGCTGGAGATGTTGACTCCAGAAAGTTCACTTCAGGATACCTGATTATTTTTGCAGGGGGAGCTATGTCATGGCAATCCAGATTGCAGAAATGTATTGCTTTGTCGACCACAAAAGCAGAATATATTATTGTAACTGAAGCCTATAACGAAGTACTCTGGATGAAAAAATTCTTATGGGAACTGAGACTGAAGCAGCAAGAATTTACAGTTTACAGTGACAGTCAGAGTTGCATCCATCTCAGTAAGAATCCAACTTTTTACTTTTGTTCCAAATATATTGATATTCGTTATCATTGGATTCGTAATATTTTGGAAAACAAAGTGTTATCTCTTGAGAAAATCCATACTGATAGAAATGGATCATATATGTTGATAAAAATATTGCCAAGAGATAAGGTAGAGGTGTGCAGACAGATGGCAGGTTTGGTGAAGCTCCTACATTGGTTAGAAGGGGGAGATTTGTTGGGTTCTGCCCATGTGGGGTCCAATATTTAATGGGCCACGTGAGGGTTTGAGAGCGTCCTCTCTTTTGCTCTCTCATTCTCTCTCTCGATTGCCGATACACACGCACACGACCCGAACACCGCCGCTCGAGGGAAAAAAAAAATTTTTTTGGCTGTGATCTTTTGGCTCCAATCGGAACGGTGATTCAACTCCGATTGGCCCAAAAATTTGCAGACGTGTTCCCTGCATATGGTTCTCCACATCCAACAGTTTGATTGTTGTTAGATATACTCTAACCTAGATTTTTATTTGACTTTAGATTGTGAGATTTTCGAGGTTGCTGTTTGTTGTGGATTTGATGATCTGTGGTCTATGTGATCTCTGGAGTTTTCTGAAGAACTGTGTGTCTCACTGATTATAGTGAAAATTTTTCTCTCTGGCTTGGCTTGTGGTTTTTTTCGTTTCTGAATTTTTCATGTAAAATTTTTGGTGTTCTTTTGTATGATTTGATTTGTCTTTGTTATTGGTGCTGGTTATTATTAGTTGCTCGTATTCTTCTTTACAAAGTTAGTATCAAAAAATTGATGAAGAAGCCTGTCGAATCCTCTGTTTGCTCAAGAACATTTCACAAAGTCTGTTTCCAGAAAACATTCTCTTATATTCCTTCGAGAAGTCAGGAATGATCTTCAATGGTTGCTTGATATCCAATTGTTGGACTATCAAGAGAGGACCTTGCAAATTCTGTTTAGGAAGGGAGTTCATAATTGTTATTGTATATGCAAGATATACCAGAAAAAGTCTATATCACTTTATTTAAATCAATATAAAGTTAATCCAATGAGTCTGTTAATATTGCTTATAGCTCCGATTTTTAAATAATTTTCAAAAAGTTGTTAATTCTTTCAATTAAATATCCATTATTGCATTATATGATGAAACAGATATGAAGGTTTTATACCTTCATAAGAGCAACAGCTTACTGGATTAATTCAATCTGAAGGGGAAGAGATGAATTTATTATGAAATTTGTACATATCTTTGGTATGTCAAGCAATTGAATATCCATTAAATGGTCATGAAAAACTTTTGAGTTTACCAACTTCACTAAGAATACATCAAAAGACCATGGAGGAATGTGAAGCATTTTAGTTTCTATTTATTGCTGATTAAATGGCCGATCTTTATGAGATAGGCCATTTTGGAAATTATAAATGCCTACGAAACCACATCCCCATGAGTTCCTTCTCAACTTCTAAGCCTTCCACCATGAGTCATCTGTTTAGCAATGGAAAAGGGATGATTAATTGGAGATTTAATTACCACAATACTGTCCAAGCTTCGAGTTAGGAAAGTCATCCAGTTTAAATCTACTTCCAGAAATTGGTTTAGCGGTATGTCTGACCCCCTCTTGTAGTTACCATGATAGCTTGATAAGTATTTAATTTTTGCATCTTCTTAGAAGTAGTAATATATTTAGGAGTCTTAGTTTTTTTATTATTTTAGTTGGTACTAGGAATTTTGTGGTTACTTGTTCGACTATAATACCTTGTGTAATCCTATTTTATTATATGGAAATGACCTGCCTTATTATTTCAGTCAGATTCAATATTAATATAATATATATATATATATATATATATATATATATATATATATATATATATATATATATATATATATATATATAATATAATGTAGTAGATGATCTGTAGTATTGAACTGAGTTCATTTCTCGAATAGTGTGTCACAATCAATGGAGTGCAGGTTTTAGTAGTATCATATCCACGTATCTCTATGAAATCTTATGTGCCAGGTTGTTTATGAACTATTTGGATGCCATAAAAGCAAATAATTATCAACTTTCAAAACTTTTTGTATTCCTTCAGCTGCTGAACGTTACAATGAGGTGATCTCTAACACTTCATTTTTCCCCCAAACAAAAGGACATCGATTTTAAGCAAGCATAAGTTGCTGTAAGACAAAATCTTCAATATTGGTTCGCATTGTTATTCTGCATTGCCAGTTATCTGAAGAGGAGAATCTTTTGATATTTAACAATCTCCAGAAGAAACTCAAGTAACGGTAGATCTCCAATGAGGGCAACAAAGTGGGTAAAGATAAAAAGTGTTGTTTTACAAGGTATGATTTAAAAACTGAACTTTGAATTCTCATTATGTTAATCACCCTGGCTTATTTAAACTGATGTTTTTTCTTTACTATTTTTTCTCTATTTCAATATCTATAGAAAATGGCCTCTCAGGTTCTCATCTTTCGCACACTGATGTGCTCCTATCATCCAGAAATTGAAGGAATGCTGCGAGTGATATTTCAAATGGTGCATGTTCTTTTACTTTGCAAAAGAATATTTGTATGGTGTGCTTAACATTAGTACTCAAATACATTTGCTGCAACTCTTTTCAGTTGATTCTCCATCATCAACATGTTTTCAAAAGATGGAAAATTATGGTTCAATATTTAAATGTATGTCCTCCCCAATTTGTGACACTGAAAATCCCAACTGCTTCATCCATCACTGCAGAAGTATTTTTAGAGAATTCTTGTGGTGGTATCAATAATTACAATGAAGATATAATTTTTGGTATACCACAGTTGCCAATACAGCAGTCTGTTAGTAAAAGAAGCAAGTCAACGAGTACTGGAAGGCATGTTATCGGAGGTGAGACAATGATGAATCCAACAGTAGTTTTTTCTCATGACAGCCTAAAGAACAATGGTTTCAATCGTATTACTGCGACCCCTCCCCCTAATTGTGAGGTTGTGACAATGACAAATTCTTGATGCATTAGTTCTGATTTGGTTGTAGAATACTGTGGCTGTGATACTAATAAATCAAATGAAGCTCAATCATTTGGCATACAAGCTTCTCCAATTCAACTGTCAGTGAATAAACCAAGACAAGTGAGTTCTGGAAAGCATGTCATCAGAGAAGGAAATGGTGGTAAAAAGTTTGCCTGATAACTCACGCCAGAAAAGAATATATAGGAACTAATATATCTGAAGTATCTGAGAATTTTAACCTTGCTGATAATGCCATGCCCCTTCAAGGTATGCAACTACCCTTTATCTGTATTTATCTTTATTGCTTACTCTTATACAGAACATTTTAAGCCATGTTGGAAGATGAATTTTGACTAACATTTGAGCAGTAGAATTTTACAAACTGTTTTAAGTTTTATGGAAGTATGAATTACTATATATAACTAATCTTGCTTTTAAGTAATATTTATAATGGTTGAATTTATATATAATAATTTATTATCTATATTACAACTGAAAATGATTGCAAACAGAAATTTTTTTTTTTGTACAGTATCCCGAATTACTGAAAATTTGAACCCTGCTGCTAATGACATGCCCATCGAAGGTATGCAATTGCCCTTTATCTACCCATCAATTTATTGCATATTCTTATAGAATTTTTTAAGCCATATTTTTCATATGAATTTTGATGATCAGTTGAGGAGCACAATTATGAAAGTGACTGTATAAACACCAATTTTAAAGTACAAGATAACATTTTTGTTCAAATTGTATATAAATCTACTGGTGAATTTTATTTTAATCTAATCTTACTGTCTTCTTCTATTATCCAAGGTCATGTTGAAACTTTGATGCATTCAACTGAAGGTATTGAAATTCACTATGATAATGAGATAACAACTTTTGGAATATAACTAATAAAGCTGTCTGATGTAAATTTATATTTGTATTCAATATTGGGACATAGGTGATCCAATATGTGAATGTCTTAGTTGTAGTGCACTGATGTGGTTTTCTGAACGATCACAAAAACAATACAATCCATCTAAGCCAACATTCCCATTATGCTTATGCAAGGGAAAATTGAGCTGCCTAAATTGCCTGAACCTCTTGAAACTCTTAGGGCTTTTTTTTTCATAATCATGATGCTAAGAGCAAGCATTTTCTTGATAGCATCAGATCTTTTAACATAATATTTTCCTTCACATCTCTTAGAGGCAAAATAGATAGAAGTGTCAATGAAGGGAGTCGGCCATTTGTGTAATCATGTCAAAATTATCACAGAATTGGAAGCTTACTACATCAAGAAGGATCAACATCCAAATTTGCACAACCATACTGTAACACCCCGGCCCAAAATCAGCCACAGCCCAAACCAAAAAAAAAAAAAAAAAGGAAAGAAACAGGGGAGAAGACTCCCGAAGGGAGTCTTCTTCCTCCGTTCAACGGCTCCCAATCGGAGTCGGAGACAAGCTCCCTCCGGCCCTATTTAAGGAGGAGATCCCTCCTCTCTCCTTTCCATCGAAAATCTCGGGGCAAAATGGCGGCAATCACCGAAAATTCCTCACGGAGACCCATCACTGTGACGTCCAATTTCTCGCCGGAAAAGCTTCGCCGGCGACGGAGGTAAGCCTCCTTCCCTTCCTCTCTCCTTTCCTTTCCTTCCCGTACCGATGTGCACGCTCGCCGGCAACCGGAGTCGCCGGATTTTGTTGCGAAAGAAATCCTTCTTTTTGCCGTTTTTCGTTGCCGATGGTCACCGCCGACCACCGGTTTGGCCGCCTCTTGCCGCCGGACCACCTCTCTTTCGACCGCCGACCATCCCCGTGCCAGCTGCGCCGCCGGCCGGCCAACCAACGAGGGGACCTCACGGTCCCCTGTTTCGGCTCAAATGAACCCACGGGGAAAGAAAAGAAGAAGAAAGAAGAAGAAGGAAAGAAAAGAAAAGAAAAAGGAAAAAGAAAAAGAAAAGAAAAAGGAAAAAGAAAAAAAAAAGAAAAAAAAAGGAAAAAGAGAAAGAGAAAAATAAAACTAAAAATAAAATAAAATAAAATAAAAAGAAGAAGAAGAAAGAAAAATTTTCTCTCTCTTCTCTCTCTACCTTCTCTCTCCAGTTTCTCTCTCTAGATTCTCTCCTTATTTTCTCTCTCTAGACTTTTTCTCTTTTTATGAATTTTGTCTCTCTAGAGTCTTCCTCTCTCTCTGATTTCATCACGGACCCTAGGATAAAATTGAGATGAAAATAAGATGATCTGAGGTTGCTCCGAAATTCGTGCGGTAGATCTGATCCCAGTTCGATCCTATTCAAAATTTGTAACACTTGATTCATATTGAGTCACCCTGATAGGACCTCTGATGATCTCGATCATGAGTGCCTCATCGGAAGGATACGAAAGTTTCTCTCTCCACTTTCTCTCTACTTTCTCTCTCTAAAATTTTCTCTCTTTATGGATTTTCTCTCTCTAGAAGTCTTATGGATCAGTGGAGGATCCTGATACATAGACAAATCCTAATTTTGATTAATCCTAAGAGAGATCCTTGATTTGTGTATTAGGATCAATTATCGATAATTTCTCTATATGCGATTTTTATATTGATCAAGGTTATGAAGAGATGATTATCTGCATATGATATCAAGTGGAATATTTTGTTAAAAAAATTCATAAATTAAAGAAGAACATTGATTTCTGTGCTTGGATCAGTCACCGGTAAAGATAAGAATCCTTGTACATGATCACTATTATATATATGCTATTTTACTGTTGGTCTTGCATCGTTGGTTTTGCATCGTCGGATTTGAGATCGATGAATTTATTATACCTGAGATACTGTTATTTGATTTTGAGCATGAGTATGTATGTCAATATATATATGTATCAGAGATTGATGGTATGATTATATGGATATGACATATCTGAATTGATCATAATGCAAATCAGAATTGATTTGATGAAATCAACACATAATGATTTAATGAAAAGAAAGAGATATATGGTATGGACTAGTCTTGTCATGTGGAACAGTCCGTCAGGAGCTTATGCCTGGGACAGCCCCCACTGGCTTACAGGTGGATCAGCCGGCCAGGAGCTTATGCCTGGGACAGCCCGTCAGGAGCTTATGCCTGGGACAGCCTCTCACGGGCTTTGGTACGTGGGACAGCCGGTCGGAGCTCATCCTGGGACAGTCTTGAAATATTTTTTAAGTGGATTCGATCCGGATGATGACTGAGGTATAGACTTGGATAGTTCAGAGCCAGAAGAAAAAAGTTAAAAATCATGTGATTATGAAAAGAGAAATGAAAGGTAAGACATGAAATAATTGTTGAATAAAAGTGTTTCGCCTGTTAACATATGATGATGCATCTATTTTAACAAGACAGAAAATTTATGAATGTTTGCATTATTCTGGACATTGAACATGAGATTTTATATTTTATTGCTTATTCTTATTTTCAGATTATATTACTATATCAGTGTGATATAAAAATTCTTACTGGGCTGTAAAGCTCACACCCCTTTATCTTTCTTTTCTTCTCAGCGTTACAGGATGTTCATGATTAGCTATGGCTTGGATTTACGGATGAACAGAAGGATAAATAGAGTGTCATAGTATTTGATCAGAGAATTGAAGAAATTTAAATTGTAATTATGTAAGATTTTACGAATTATTGTTGAAATGAATTATTATGGATGTTAAGATTGTAATGATTTATTTTGGCCTTGCATATTCTTTAGGGCTTGCTCTAAGGAGTGTGCGGCCATCACGTATCCGACCCGGTGTTGGGTTCGGGGTGTGACAGAATGGTATCAGAGCAAAGGTTATGATCATTAGGGATTATGATATAAGTGATTAGAATATGACAGAGTGATATCAGAGCCTAGGTTATGATCATTGGAGATTACGATATAAATGATTAGGATGTGATAAAATAATATCAGAGCTTAGGTTTAAGATCACCAGAGATTATAAGAGATATTAAAACTTTATGTAAGTTCAGTAGGATGTGACAGAGTGGCATCTGAGCTTAGAGCTTAGGTTACGTTTATTTGGAGACAATGATACAAGTGATTAGGATATGATAGAACAGTACTAAAGCCTAAGTTTAAGGTCACTAGGGATTGTCATATAGGTGATATCAAAACTTTGGGATTATAATCAATAGAGTATGATTGATAAAATCAGAGTTTAAGATTATGATTATTAAAGGTATGATAGAATGATATTACAATTTAGGTTATGATCATTAGAGAATATGATTTAAGTGATATTTAAGCTTAAGATTATAATTATTTGAAATTATGATTTTAGTGATATTTAAACTTAGGTTATGATCATAAGGAATATGACAGACATAAAACAAATGATTCAGTAATTAGATTTCGAATCAATAGATATTAAGATGAAATTTATGTATAAGTGGCATGTGATATTTATAATAGAATTGACGAGTTATATCTTAAATTTCAATTAATAAGAGTAACCTAAGTATGAAAAGAGTTGACCTTGGAATAAAGTGGGAGGTACTGATAAGTTAAGTTGAGTATACTAGAGGATTTTAGAATGTAAAACTTATATGATTGAAGATCATGATTTTTCTTTTAATTCCAATGATAATTGTCTGAACATTATGAATTTTGGACTTATCAAAAAAAGTTAATTAGGGTTTGGTTTAAGAAGAAATTACATCATATGAGAGAAAAATATTTTTGAGCATTGAACCTATAAGAGGATCATATATGAAACTCAATCTTAGAAAAAAAAAATACTTGAATTTTATTATGAGAATATGAGATACACATTTTGGTGAAATCTTTGGTTACTCAAAATATCATATTTTGAATATAATTCCTTGATCTTTCAAGTTGTATTGAATTTCAAGTCAAAAGCTTACCTTTCTAAGTGGATCAAAAGTATTTTGATATTGTTGTTAAATTAAAGAAGAAAATTTATTTTGTCAGAGTATGATATACAGGTTATGATGAAATCCTTAAATAATTCATATTACTATCTTGGGATTAGATTTTTTTTTTTATGATTATTAAAGATGATGAAGTGTATTAATTATTCAAGTCAAAGTTTGGATATTTAAATTGAACTAAGACATCTTGCTAGTGTTAAATTTTGAATGACTTATACAATGAAAAAAAAAATTTATAGATTTATCGATTAATATTAAGGGTTGTGATGAAGGAAGCTTTATAGGAAATAATCAAGTTGATTCTACTTAAGGATGTTGGCTTGAGTTCTTCTAGTTTATCAAGTTAGAATTAATTCTTTTAAAAAGGAAGATTGATTTAGAAATTATTTAAATGATTGTAAGGTAAATCTAAGATTAACTCCAATCGATTCTGGACATGTTGGATTCTTGAAGAGTGATAAAACTTATGCAATGATTTCAAACATAGGAAGTTGATCAAGATTTAATTTTTATATGCTATACCCAAAAGTAGTAAAGATAAAGAAACTTAAAATTTTGTCCTAAGTCTTATATGAAATTTGAAGGTTGGATCTATCCTAGATTGATCTAACATATAAGGATATTTTATCTTTGATAGACCTATATAATTTGATAAATTAAGATCAAAGTGCGCAGCAAAAGCATGGTGGGTTAAATTGATTAGAATATTAATTCTTTGATTTCGAAGATATTATGAAATACATTAGTTGTAAATAAAGAATAATTTTAATCTAATCATAGTCGGATAATTTTTGTTAGTAGGTTGTTTCATTGTAGATAATGCCAAAAAATTTTAGACATCTCAAGTTACAGCTTGATAGTTCTGGTATTAGTTCAAACTTAGAAAGTCCTAGCATAGATCTCATAATTTTATAATTTAATATTATTACTCGAACTGATATAGAAGACTGAAGTTTTCTTAAGATGAGAGATTACATATAAAATTTGTTGGAAGGTCAAGAGAAGAAAGAAATCAATGATTGTGAAGAGTGCCCAATATTTGACCTTTAATTATTTTTCTATCAAGGGTAGTCTGAGATAATTATGAATTTCGAGTGAAATGTATTAGACAAATAATGGTAGTATATTAATACAAGTCCAAAATGTTACAGTTCTTCAAAAAGTTGAGAAATCAATAAGAAGGGATGAGTTTGAGATTTCAAATAATTTTTGTTATAACAAGATCATGAAAAATAAATAATATATATGACATTATCGTAAGCTTGAGAATGACATGAAGAATGTATACTTCGAAATATATTTCAAACAACATAACTTAATTTCGAAGATGAAATTATTTGAAGGGGAGGAGAATGTAACACCCCGACCCAAAATCAGCCACAGCCCAAACCAAAAAAAAAAAGGAAAGAAACAGGGGAGAAGACTCCCGAAGGGAGTCTTCTTCCTCCATTCAACGGCTCCCAATTGGAGTCGGAGACAAGCTCCCTCCGGCCCTATTTAAGGAGGAGATCCCTCCTCTCTCCTTTCCATCGAAAATCTTGGGGCAAAATAGTGGCAATCGTCGGAAATTCCTCATGGAGACCCATCACTGTGACGTCCAATTTCTCACCGGAAAAGCTTCGCCGGCGACGGAGATAAGCCTCCTCCCCTTCCTCTCTCCTTCCCCTTCCTTCCCGTGCCGATGTGCACGTCGCCGGTGACCGGAGTCGCCGGATTTTGTTGCGAAAGAAATCCTTCTTTTTGTCGTTTTTCGTCGCCGGTGGTCACCGCCGACCATCGATTTGGCCGCCTCTTGCCGTCGGACCACCTCTCCTTCGACCGCCGACCATCCCCATGCCGGCTGTGCCACCGACCGGCCAACCAATGAGGGGACCTCACGGTCCCCTGTTTCGGCCCAAATGAACCCACAGGAAAAGAAAAGAAGAAGAAAGAAGAAGAAGAAGAAAAGAAAAGAAAAGAAAAAGGAAAAAGAAAAAGAAAAGGAAAAAAAAAGAAAAAGGGAAAGAGAAAAATAAAAATAAAATAAAATAAAATAAAAAGAAGAAGAAGAGAAAAAAAAAATTTCTCTCTCCTCTCTCTACCTTCTCTCTCTAATTTCTCTCTCTAGATTCTCTCTCTATTTTCTCTCTCTAGACTTTTTCTCTTTTTATGAATTTTGTCTCTCTGGAGTCTTCCTCTCTCTCTGATTTCATCACAGACCCTAGGATAAAATTGAGATGAAAATAAGATGATCTGAGGTTGCTCCGAAATTCGTGCGGTAGATCTGATCCCAGTTCGATCCTATTCGAAATTTGTAACACTTGATTCATATTGAGTCACCCTGATAGGACTTCTGATGATCTCGATCATGAGTGCCTCATCGAAAGGATACGAAAGTTTCTCTCTCCACTTTCTCTCTCTACTTTCTCTCTCTAGAATTTTCTCTCTCTTCATGAATTTTCTCTCTCTAGAAGTCTTATGGATCATTGGAGGATCCTGATACATAGACAAATCCTAATTTTGATTAATCCTAAGAGAGATCCTTGATTTATGTATTAGGATCAATTATCGATAATTTCTCTATATGTGATTTTTATATTGATCAGGGTTATGAAGAGATGATTGTCTGCATATGATATCAAGTGGAATATTTTGTTAAAGAAATTCATAAATTAAAGAAGAACATTGATTTCTGTGCTTGGATCAGTCACCGGTAAAGGTAAGAATCCCTGTACATGATCACTATTATATATATGCTATTTTACTGTTGGTCTTGCATCGTTGGTTTTGCATCGTCGGATTTGAGATCGATGAATTTATTATACCTGAGATACTGTTATTTGATTTTGAGCATGAGTATGTATGTCAATATATATATGTATCAGAGATTGATGGTATGATTATATGGATATGACATATCTGAATTGATCATAATGCAAATCAGAATTGATTTGATGAAATCAACACATAATGATTTAATGAAAAGAAAGAGATATATGGTATGGACTAGTCTTGTCATGTGGAACAGTCCGCCAGGAGCTTATGCCTGGGACAGCCTCTCACGGGCTTTGGTACGTGGGACAGCCGGCCAGGAGCTCATCCTGGGATAGTCTTGAAAGACTTTTTAAGTGGATTCGATCTGGATGATGACTGAGATATAGACTTGGATAGTTCAAAGCCAGAAGGAAAAGGTTAAAAATCATGTGATTATGAAAAGAAAAATGAAAGGTAAGACATGAAATAATTGTTGAATAAAAGTGTTTCGCCTGTTAACATATGATGATGCATCTATTTTAACAAGACAGAAAATTTATGAATGTTTGCATTATTCTGAACATTGAACATGAGATTTTATATTTTATTACTTATTTTTATTTTCAGATTATATTACTATATCAGTGTGATATGAGAATTCTTACTGGGCTGTAAAGCTCACACCCCTTTATCTTTCTTTTCTTCTCAGAGTTACAGGACGTTCATGATTGGCTATGGCTTGGATTTACGGGTGAGCAGAAGGATAAATAGAGTGTCATAGTATTTGATCAGATAATTGAAGAAATTTAAATTGTAATTATGTAAGATTTTACGAATTATTGTTGAAATGAATTGTTATGGATGTTAAGATTGTAATGATTTATTTTGGCCTTGCATATTCTTTAGGGCTTGCTCTAAAGAGTGTGCGGCCATCACGTATCCGATCCGGTGTTGGGTTCGGGGCGTGATACATACATTTATGATACAGAACATGAGATCTCTAACAGAATGCAGACTGTTAGGTATATAATTGGATGTTTCTAAAGTTTATACAACAATTTATTTTGAAGTTTGTATGATTTAAAGTGATAATTTTCTGATGTTTGATCATGATTTTGTATTTTTTTTCTCCTTCTTTGCCCCTTCTTAAGATGAATTCTCATACAAACACTTTGAATGCTGAGATTGTTGCTGATTTAAAATTCATGCTTGATGAATATAATCCTCTTGCAAGATCATTCAGAATGGTGAAAGATAGGTTTGGTCAACAAATTCATGACAATATAAAATTAAGACTTATTCGCAAAAGGGGACATGATGGAAGAAGATACAATGTTCCTACAGCATCTAAAGTAGCAGCACTAATTGTTGGAGATATCCAAGACATTGATGCTCAAAGAGATATAATTGTGGAAACAGGACGGGTCTCCTTAAGCGTGTGTTTGCACTTGATGCTGGCTACCTTCCGTTGTAATATCCCTTATTGTTTCCATATGGGGAAGATGGTTACGGAGATGATATTTCTCTGAGTGATAATTACAGACCTTCTTCCAAAAATAGACAAAATGTCTCAATGAGAGAATTCTTTGCCTAAAGGATTCAGGACAGGAAAGATGAACCTTCCATCATACTATCTTCTAGGAGCTTATTTCAGCAATTTTTGGTTGATGGATACACCATGGTTGAATCATCTCGATTGACATATATTCGAACTCATCAGAAAGAATTAAGAGCAGATATATACAGAGGGATTTCAGAAGCAGTCCTCAGAGGAGAAACAAACCCATCTTCAAGGGGTAAACATGTTATATTGCCATCATCATTTACAGGAGGTGCTAGATACAAGATCCAAAATTATCAAGATGCAATGGCCATATGCAAGTGAGCAGATTATCCTGATTTATTTATCACATTCACATGCAATCCTAGATGGCTAAAAATTTTAAGAGTTGTACAAAATAAGGATCTTAGACCAGATGATCGACCTGACATTGTTTGTAGAGTATTCAAAATTAAACTTGATCAGTTGGTGAAAGATTTGAAACATGGAAAGATTTTTGGAAGAGTTAAAGCTGGTATGCAGAATCTTAGTTCATTATATTCCATGTTTTAAAAGTTAATTCCATGTTTTCGGAGTTAAATGGTGTTTTATTTGTTGTTGTTTTTTTTTTGTATCTATGTGTATTAATATACACTATCGAGTTTCAAAAGCGTGGCTTAGCTCATGCACACAATTCTACTTTTTCTTCATCATGATAGTAAAAACCCAAGTAGAGATGATATTGACCAGATTATCTCAGCTGAAATCTCTGATGAAGATACTGATCATAAGGACCTATATGAAGTTGTCAAAACTTTCATGATACATGGTCCTTGTGGTCCACTAAATAGAAACTCTCCATGTATGGTGAATGGAAAGTGTTCCAAACACTATACTAAGAGATTCTTGAAAATAACATCAGTTGACAAAGATGGATATTCTCTTTATAGAAGAAGAGATAATGGTAGAGTAATGGAGAAAAGTAGAGTTAATATTGATAATAGATATGTAGTGCCGCACAATCGATTTCTTCTGCTAAAATACAATGCACACATCAATGTTGAATGGTGCAATCAATTTAGATCAAAAAAGTACTTTTTCAAATATGTTAATAAAGGACATGATCACAGCACTGCAGCTTTCTATGAAGAATCTAGATATCCTAATAAGCGTGAATGTGAGGATGAGATAAATATGTACTATGATTGCAGGTATATATCCCCATGTGAAGTTGTGTGGAGTATGTTTGCTTATGATATTTATTATACACTACAAGAAAAATGAGTATTAGCGATGGCTATTTGCAATGGCAAATCTACCATCGCTAATAAATATTTTTACCGACAATAATTAGTGATGGTGATTTTGCCGTCGCTAACATAATTTTTTTTTAAATATTATTAGCGATGGATTCTTAATTATTAGCAACAGTATTTCTTCATCACTAATAAAAAATATTTTTTTAATATTATTAGCCTTTAGAAAAAAATTTATTTATTAAAATTATTAGTGACGGTGGAAAAAATTTTAGTGATGGCAAGTGCCATCGCTAATAATCATTAGCGATGGCACTATTAGCAACGGCATTTCTATCATAAAAAATAAAAAAAAAATTATTATAATTATTAGCAATGGTATGAAAAGTATTATAGACGATAAATACCGTCGCTAATAATTATTAGCGATAGAACTATTAACGATGGAATGTCCGTTGCAAAAAGAAAAAAACAATTTATTTTTCTTTGAATATGGTATACTTATGAAATTTAAAATCTATCTTCACCGTTCATTATCTAAATAATTAATATTAGAGTATCGTCACAAAAGATCATCTCGATCCGATAGCCCTAGGTATAACGATCATTAAAATTTGATTTCGACAGCCACGAACGATCGTATAATGATCTGATAGATAGAGACCACCAATGGATCTAAAAATTTATAACAATTATTTTGACAATATTTATAGTATACTATCAAAATTTTACTTCAATCGGACATCATTATCATAGTCAATTTAGCACGAAATAATTTGGACCGTTAAATAAAAATTGAATGATCAAAAGGCCAAACGATATCGATTATAATATAATTTTTTAAATAAATGATCTTTACTACTACTTTGATCATTTATACGATAGTGATCGTAAAATTTAAACTGTGCATATATGAACGATTTAAAACTATATGCCTCTTGATAAGTCCTTAAGTAATTATGCTTGTGCTTTTGTAAGATTTGCTTAACATGGATGGTTTATATACGCACGATTTAAATTTTATGATCACTATCGTATAATTATTAAAATAGTAACAAAAATTATTTATCTAAAAAATCACTATAATCGGACGTCGTTTGGCCTTTTGATCACTCATTTTTTATTTAACGGTTAAAATCATCCTGTGCTAAATTGACCATGATAATGATGTCTAATTCAAGTAAAATTTTGATAGTATACTATAAATATCATCAAGATCATCGTTGTAAATTTTTGGATCCATCAATGGTCTCTATCTTTCAGATCATCATGCAGTCTTTCGTGGCCATCGAAATCGAATTTTATTGATCGACATAGCTAGGGCTATCAGATTGAGATGATTTTTTTGTGACGATACTCTAACGATAATTATTTAGATAATGAATGGTGAAGATGAATTTTAAATTTCAAAATTATATCATATTCAGATAATTTTTTAGAGATGATCTTGGTTACCAGCAATGGATTTTAGTGATGGCAAATATGCCGCCCACCTTCTATGCAGCAAGGTTTTTGTTCTTATTGGTCTGCAGCACTCATCTAGATGAGTCTTTCTGACTAGAGGTATTCTAGTGCATATGAAATCAATGCCAGAGACTAAGCTCATGGAGGTGCATGTGGAAATTCAAGCAGTTATTTTGCATTTGGGTGCTTGCGAAATTTTGGGTCGATGGTGGTAAAAATTATTGCTTAGACCGGTTCTACATCTAAATTTTGGATCATCTAATAAAACATCACCATATCATTCGGTGGTTCAAATTTCAAAGTTTTCTACTTGATTGAAAAGTTTGAATGGAAAAGTATATAATTAATCATGGTTGGTCATTTTAAATCCAATTTTTATTAGAATTTTTTTAATTTTGTTGAATGATGTGGCGATATCTTATTGGATGGTTCCAAATTCATACGATGGAACAGTTCTAACCAATAATTTTTGGAGGAAGGAGCCAGGTGCAACAATTAATGTGCCTACAAGTGCAGCAACTAATGTGCTAGCTCGTAAAACAAAAATTATTGTAGTATTTTCTGTCGCAGGAAAGAAAAATAATGCTAATAGAACAAGTAGGATGACTAAAAATTCTCATTATTTATTTTTTTTGAGTAGGAAAAATACCTATAGCCTATTGATTTAAATTAATGTAATCTGGTTCTTATATCTTCATCCTACCCCTGCTGGATTCTTCAAGGCGTATGGCTCAAACCTGTATACGCGTGACAACTAAAAACTTCCAGGAATCCTCCAACACAATATATGGCATATTTATCTTCAATTCAAAAATTTTGATTCAGCACTTAAAGTATTTTATCTATCCTTCTCTCTCTTCATCTCATCCACGCATTTCCATATGGGTGGGACCGAAATTAAAAAAATAAATTAAAAAAATTAAAAGATTTTATCCATCCCATCCCATACGAAAAGTCCATCGGATCCTTTCTTCCCATCCCATCTATCATTTTTAAAAAAATTCATAATGATTTGAGATGTGTGCTCAACCAAAAATTTTAAAGTAAGTTATGTTTCTGATCCTTGAACTAAGTCGGATTTTTCTTATATGATTCCTAAACTACAAAATCTTAAATATTAGTCCCCCAACTATCTAAACCGATTTAATGTTGCCTTCAGATAGGATTCTGATAGTTTTGTCTCATCGAAAGTCTGATTTAACAAAAAACAGTATATACATGGACAACTTTTCCCAGCCGATGTTGATGTTAAATTAAATTCATTTAAAAAAAGATGCTAACTTGGCCAGAATCCCTAATATTCTCTTCTCCAATCTGTAATGGCATTCTTCTCCACTTTGAACAGGAGGGATGATTTTCGCCGTGATCTTCCACGTATTTCTTTTCCGATCTCCGGCATTCATTTGTTCATCGGTTGGCATTTCTTGGTTTCCCTATTTTCTTCAGCGTATTTCTTTCCCATCGAAGTCAAGTATGTGTTTTTGGTTTATGTGGGTCTTCGATCCATGTATGTATTATTTTTGGAACCCTATTTCCCTCATTTCTATCTGATGTATTATGAAATAAATGATCCCTTTTTACTTGTGCCATCTTCCAGCTGCAATCTCTATGAATAGAAATTCAACAGTTAAATGTATTGGCTCTCATCGATCGAGGACATCAAATAATGAAGGAGAAAGGTTTTGCTTTTATGGGCAGTGGGCTCAAATAAGGATCTTATGGATAAAAAGAAACTCAGGTCAAAGGTTCTTTGGTTGCCCACGATTTGAAGTATGAGTTACCTTTTGACCTAATCATGCTTGATATTTTTCTTATTTTCGACTTTCATAAGTATTTTTGTATAGGGGAGGTATTCATTCTGTGACTATTTTGAATGGTATAATGATGAAATCTGCCCCCGTGAGAAGGTGGTCATCAATCGACTTTAGAAGAAAATTGATGAGATGGTGGACCAAGTGGGATGTTTTCGTGCCAAAGAGAAGATGTATTGGAGAATGCTTTTGTTCACTTGGTTCGTTCTTGGCATGTTGATGGCCAAGAATCAGTAGTAGGATCTTGGGATGTATTAATTTGAAATATATTTTGAAAATTTGATGTGGGTAATATGGAAGGTTTGTGGCCGTTAAATGGGATGTTTGTAATGAACTCATCTATAATTTCAAATGAAATATTTTTGTGCTCCTCAATTTGTCAGTGTTATTCTAAAGTATGCTGCAGACCAATAAATGGAATGATACAAATGAAAGTAACCAAAAATAGGGATGGATGAAATATGTCATTGTAGTAAAATTGAGAACCAAATAAAAATTATTCAAAAAGTTCATAGACTAATAAGATATACACTACACAGGCCATTCTTTTGAATTTCAACAATAATTCAGAAAAAATAAAATGATGCTGTGGAAGTAACCAACAATATGACAGGATGAAATATGCCATTACAATAACATTGAGGACCAAATAAAAATAAGTCAAAAAGTTTATAGACTAATGAGATATACATTGCACAAGCAATTTTTTTGAATTTCAACAGTAATTCATCAAAATTTCAACTGTATGCAAACAAAAAAGCTGTCAGCCACCTAATATGAAATATTTGAAAATATATTATCATTGATAACAGTACAAGACCATATTCATTATACAATATCATTTGGTAATCCTTATCCTAACTTCGATTCTGTAACACATCAAATGAAATGGGACCACCATTTACATCTTTTAAAAGTAAGCACAGAAATAAAGTGGCATAACCAACATTATTTACCTCCAAAAATTGAGATGCCTATCACTTACAGCCCTAAGCAACATTACTTACAACATAGTGAAATCCTTAATTAGTAGATAAACTTGGTCCAACCCTCCCATTACTAGCAGATGTATTCTTTGCAGCCCTCCCAAGTGGTCAAAATGTAGTCCTACCTCCAGTCCTTCCACCCCTAACTCCAGCTGAAACTCTAGCCCTTCTATCCCTAAATTCAACTAAAACTCTAGTCTTCCCACCCCTAACTTCAACTGAAACTCCAACCCTCACAGTAGATGCAGATGCAGCTGAAGCTGAAGCCCTCCCGACAGCAGATGAAGATGAAACCCTCCTAGTAGCAAATAAATATGAACCTCATTCGGCAATAGATAAAGCTCTCCTGGTAGTAGATGAAACTCTATCAACACTGGATCCAACCCTTGATGCAGCAAGCCTCCCAGTTGATGCAGCAGTCATCCCAATTGATGCAGCAGTCCTCCCAATTGATGTAGCAACCCTCCCAGCAACTCCTCTATGTAGTGGATGCTTTCCGGCGTTAACCCTTCCAACTATAGCCCTCATGCCACCAGGATGACTACTATCAACAATAGTAGCACCCATCTATGGAGCATCAATCTCACTAGATGTAGATCTCTGTAAGATAGCAAAATTAATTTATTAGTGCATTGTTTTGATTGTTGATGTGAAATTCCTGATTTTTGCATACCTATGTGCCATAATATTTCAAAGCAACTCTAAATCTCATGAATCTCCCACTACTACTCTCTTGTCCTTAGCTTTCATGTGCTGAAGTAGAAGAATCTCTGCTGTATTGTCTCTATCTTGGATTTCCTCCAATTGGTTGTCCCTTGTAAATTCTTGAGTTATGCCCCATAAATGATATCTTCCACACCTTATCATTGTGTTGGTTTTTCTTAATCTACTTGGATTTGGGTGTTGTGATTCATCTATATCTCTTCTTCTTTTTCTTTTTGGCCTACCAGATGGCCTCCTTACTATTGGAGGTAGTGGAGGGATTAAGTTAGTCTTAGGCCACATATTCTGTCTATTAAGTGGTTGGAGAAAGTGAGAGTATATTCTTAGATAAATTTTTCTATTGAAGTAAATATGCAGGAACTCCTCTGACCTCTTTTTTAAGAAGTATATGTACTATATCGAATGTGCATAAAGTATACCAGTCAATTGCCATCTAAAACAGCTGTATTCATATTTATCCAAATCCACAATATATTGATTAGGATCATATTCAACCGCATTCATACTGCCACCAGCCCATGTTGCTAGAAAGTACCTTGAAACTTCTTTATTTTTCTCCAACTTCTTTGTCCCATGTAAATATGTAAATTGTGATGGTACCTTCAACTGGTCAGATTGAATGTCCATGCTCTATCCCTATATGAGCCAATATCAAGCTAAAGATGCTCCAAGAATCAAGATCAGCTTTCTTTCGATTCAGCTTCAATAATAGCCCAGGCAGTTGGGTACATATTGTTATTTTCATCAATCCCAATTGCAACAATTAATTGACCCAAGCAAGATCCTTTTAGGTGACAAGCATCTAGGATAATTATAGGCCTACAACTATCCAAAAAATCTTACTTATAAGCAGCAAAACAAATATAAAATCTTTTAAAGATAGGCGGACCATTGGATTCCTGTGTATCAAGAAGTATTTTTAATATACTACCTTCATTTGTCCTTCTAATCTCCTTGGTATAATCCCATAATCTGCTGTATTGCTCTGCTGTACTCTCATGGATCATCTCCATAGCTTTCCTCTTTGCCCAATAAACTTGAGATATCGATATTTGTATATTCAAATCCTGTCTAACTTGCGCAACCAACTTCCTTAGCTTCCAAGAGGGCTGATTCTTAAATATTTTAAGATACTTATTGGCTAGATAACTTAATTTCATATTCCTATTCCAAACCTCTTTACAATAAGTGTGCTTATCATAATAAAACTTAATCTGTACCATTGATCCATCCTACATCAAAGAAGCATGCAATTTCTACCTACAATTATCATAGCATATTGCTCTTATCCTCACCTTGTCATTTTTCACCAACCTAATATTATGGCCCCAATTAATTGCATGCTCTTTAATTGCTAATTTAAGGATTGCAAAGTTCTTGAATTTCATACCTAACTTAAATTGAACATTGCCCAAATCAGTTCCCTCTCTGAAAACATTGCATGTATCATCTTTCTTTTCATTTGAAGATTCATGTGAATCTAAGTCATCACTGTTTGCATAGTCTGAGAAAACATCCAGCTCGATTTCACCCTTTTCAGTCCTAGGTTCAAATGATCCAGCCCTAGTTTCAGCCTGTTCAGCTTATAGGTTTGGCCTCTTCAGCCATAAATTCAGCCTCTGCAGCCCTAAATTCTAACTCTTTAGCCCTAAGTTGTACCTAGTGTGCAAGATTCCAACGTACATTCAGTGAGATCTAGGGAGAAGTTGGTAGCCGAAGGAGACTTGGTGAGACTCTGAGAGATGATGGTAGCCGAAAAAATTCAGTAAGACTCAGGTTGGAGTTGGTAGCCGAAGGGAGACTGATGTATTAACAATAATTATGGGAGTTGATAAGGAGGGTCAATGCCTAATTGATAAAATTAAATGGGTCTAACCATCCAGCCTGTTGGTTGAGGATGATCTAGCTTGATGCAGATCAACTCAGATGTGAAGCCCCTGTGTCTAGTGGATAAAGGCTAATAAATCCCACCTCCCAATGGATATTTATCTTTTGAAAAATTGGTTAGAGGCCACGGTCCTAACAGTACCTCCTTATCATCACTTTCTACGTAATCACTGTCATATAGGTTATCCAAATTAATACTTCGATCACTCTCACTTCCACTTTGTTCAGCCCCAACTCCCTCACTGCCTTCAATCCAACATCCTTACTTCCTTCTCCAACAGGTTCTTCATATAAATGAATGAGCATATACTCTAAATTGAGCAATGGCTTAGCAACTAAATAAGATTGTAGTTGCTCCTGTTGCACTGGCTCTAGCATAGCTTCTTGCTGATCATTCACAATTTCATCTCCATGTTCTATGTAAATATGTATTATGCCATCTAAAAGAATATCTGAAACTGTGTCTAAAATATGTTAATCACCAAAAATAAACTTCAATCCTTTATTCAAATCTTTTTCTAGCTTGATATAGTAAAATTGAGAGAAATCAGAGACCCCAATATCTCTCAACATGCTCTCTATCTCCGAAATAGAAAATCTATTAGGATCCACATTGTTAAAAATCAAAATTTGGCCTCCAATATATCTTATAGTAGGTCTAAAAATGAATTTTCCACCATGATGAATTGTTATAGAAAACATATTAGAAGCCATGTTCACTGATGCTCTGAGGATCAAATTATATATTCTTTGAAGATTAGTGATCATTTAGAAAAAAAGACATATATTGTGAGGACCACAGAGATACATGGTAAAGGAATACACATAAGAATGCATCTTAACAAAAGTATAATAGTGAATAATCTACTGATCAATAATGCATATATACATACAAAAGGACTAACCATTGAACTTAAAAAAATAAATAATCTATTGATTGATTTCTAGAGCATGTGGACCATTTAAAATATTGACAAATACTTTGAGGATTATATATATACCATAATGTGCATTTTAACAGAGAACATAAGTTCAATTGACATGAAGAATGAAGATCATTTAAAATATTAACACATAAGAATGAGGACCACAGTAAACTTTATGATTACAGCACCAAATATCTTCACTTCAGTCTAAAAATAGAATAACTTCAATTGTTAAATAGAGCACCACACAAACTGATAAATTCATTCCAAACCCATCTCAACAACTGTCACAGGCCATAAAGGGAAGCATGCATACCCTAGTTGGTGATGATGCATAACTCTCTATAGACTCCCCTCATCCCAAATCTTTGATTTCATAATGGCAAACAAAAACCACCAAAATTTCTAAATTTGTATACCCTAATTCATATACATTACATACATATAGATTATAAACCCATCATTATTAATGTAGGATGAATACCTCAGTTCGACGGAGAAGAAAGATGCCAAACACAATGGAAAGCAAAGAAATCCCGACCAACGAACACTACGAAAGAGGAAGGACGAACACTGCAAAGAAATCCTCTCGATTGAATATTGCTGGAAGTTGAGATGGAATCAAATCGAAAATCTTGTTCGAATTGAGAAAGAATAAGAGGTTTCAATTAGAGAAGAAGAGGCATCTTCTGAATTATGGCATAAGTGAAAAAAAATAATATAAAATATTCATTCGAATGATTTAAGTCATCTAATCACCCGTTTTGCCCATGTCAATATTTTTTTTAAATAAATTTAATTTCATATCAGCACCTACTGGGAAAGATTGTCAAAGTATACATTATTTTTTATCAAATTAGATTTTTATGAGACAAAATCAGAATCATATCTGAAGGTAATATTAAAATAATTTATATAATTAAAAGATTAAAATTTAAAATTTTATAATTTAAAAATTATATAAAAAAAATTAATTTATTTCGAGATCAAAAATATAATTTCTCAAAAATTTATTAATTTCATTCATTCCCATCACATACACTGTCTAAAAAAAAAATTATAATTATTTTAATTTTAATTTTCAATTATATTAAAAGAAAATCTATGCACAGATAATCGGGGAAACGGTAATCAGATATTATTTTTATTATAATTAAATAAAATTTTAATGGA